>NC_056734.1:873046544-873149044 GCF_019279795.1 Protopterus annectens
ACAATCACAGGACATTTGCCATTGTATTATATTTGGTCAGGACACAACTGCCCAAAAAGGGACTGTCCCTCGTAAAGTGGGACAGGTGGTAACCCTACTTACATCTGCTTTAAAGCACTTTAATCACCCTACATCCGACTGCAACTATGCGAATGTGTAAGGTATATATTCCCGATAATGCACGTGGGGAGACGTGCATCATGGTCAGGTGTTTAATCCCGGGTCGTAGTTTCTGCAGTACCGGCTGGAGGCTGAGCAGTCTTGTGGACAACTACTGCTCATACAACTTGTGTCCAGATGTATACAGGACTGGACATCGTGTCGTGACACCAAGTCTAATGTTTAGAACAGATACTTATCCCATGAGGGATATCCAAAAATTGTGGGGACTGATGACCTTCTTTGGCTTTATGGAAATAAGGTAGGGTTATACATGTAAGGGATACATAGTTTGCAATCCCGAGACTGCCTAGGGTGAGACTGCCTACTAGGTATGGGTAGGGGTCACTGTGCATATTTGGCTGCGCCTATCTAGCAGCCCGAGTATGGGTGGTTTTGGTGGATGTTCAGGAAGGGGGGGGGGTGCTGTGAAGGGGATGATGGGTATTCAATTATGTATCCAGGTGTGTTAGGGTTGGATAGCTCAGTTCAGTCCAGACCATTATGTGGCTATGTGCCGGTAACATTTCTGTACATGTGTATTGCACTTTTTAATGTTCATATGTTTATGGGATTGTATTGCAGATGTGAATATTTGTTCTTTGGTTATCTTCCTGATTCAGCCACTGCTCCCTCGTAGACCTCCAGTTCACCTATTGTGCATCCAACCCAGTCTCCCCTTGGCGAATTATTATATTACCTGTCACACCCCACTCCCATATTCTACAGACACCATTCATCCCTTCTCTAGTTGATGGCCCATGGCACAGTCAACAGAACACATTGCGTACACTACATATCTCTGGTACCAATATGGTTGTGAGCACTACCCTAGCATTTTTGATCATCCACATGCTGTACTTCACGCACATAGGTACACGCAAATACTTATCTTTCATGACATGGTAGGTAGACCCGGGTAATACCCATTTATCTATGGGCCATCCTGACAAGGACGACTTGGACAGCAAATGGGCAGATATTGTGGCAGATGCTCTGACCATTGATAGGGTTGCCACCTTTTCATATGACCAGGATGTGACATTTTCGGGACACACATCAGAGTTTACAGGCCAGCACATACCCATGGGCAATACAAAGGATAGTACTTTAGTTTTATGCCTAAATATAAGCTTTTATTGTTGTAGCGGTGTAGTTGCTTATTCTGTTTTGTTTACTTGCTTATTCTGTTTCTTGTAACATTTAGGTATTTTATATACAGAAATAAGTATTGTATGGGACTATTACATAAAATATGGGACATAATTATGTCCTACAATCGCAGGACATTTGACATTTATAATGGTTTTGGTATGGACACACCTGCCTAGAGGGGGACTGTCCCTCACAATGTAGGACAGGTGGTAACTCTAACCATTGGGCTAGGCTTAGCAATTGGCGGCACGCTAACACGATGTGTTTTGCTTCCACTTGGTATAACTATCAACACTACAATGGAATACGGGCACAGGGTTTTAAATAGCATTTGTTCGACGGACAGGGACTCAATATTCAGCTACGTGCCTTTGTGTTTACTTTTCATTTTGGTGTTTGAAAAACTGTCTTGTATTCTTTGCATACATTTCAGTATCCACGGACACTGACAGGAGTGATTACTATTAGAGGCAAGCTGTACTAGTCAGCATTTTAGGTTGCACGTATGCAGCCGACATGTTCATGCCTCCGTGCAGCGCTTGGACATGCCCCCTGCACTCGTACACATTTCCTATGCACATGGCCATTACGGCAGTGTGCCTTCATTAATATGCATGTGGTGCTGCTGCGCCATCTCTACGCTGCATGGTCGCTGCAAGGCTAATGCCGTCCTTGCGCCAAGCTTCATGAATCCCGGGGATAGACTTATAGGTTGTATAAAAAGACTTATAAAGTCTAGGAAATCAGAAATGATGAAGTCATTGTTTATTAATTACATTAGACCCAAACCTGTGTATAGAATAACAATATGGAAACCTTACAAGCATGAGTAAACTGGAAAGACTACAGCAGAAATATACCAAGGGCATCCAAGAATGTGAACATTTAAGTTATTATGAAAGACTAAAATATCTGAGTCTGTACAGTGTCTCATAAATATTTAAATGGATATCTTCTTCATGTCTATAGCGCATTTAGAGACAACTACCTTTGGGAATGTTTGGCATTAACAAAAAGTACTGGAGAATCACCAAACAACCTATGTAGAAGATTTTATAGGAATGAGAAGTGTACTAATTGGTTCTCTGACAGAGTAGATGATGCATGGAACAGAATACCAAATTACATTAATGCAAGTACTAGTTTAGATATTTGTAAGAACAGACTGGACACTTACTATGGAAACAAGTGTTTTGGTATATTGGCAAGTTAGAAGGGCATTAATGCCTGTGCTTGAAATATTTGTATGTATGTAGGTATGCATATATGTATGTATAACGCTATAAGAATGTCACAGTGAAGTGATGCAATAAACATTACAAAAAAAAACTGACATTGTAGCTCCCATCCCAATCAGCACTGCTAAAAGATCTTTACACTAAGCAAGCAATAATGCCCAACAGAGTGTGTGTTATTGTGGAAATAACACTCACCTGGAGGGCACTATTACACTTAGAGAATGGGCTGGCTGTAAAATTGTTGTGTTTTACTTGCTTATATATTTTTGATATTACTATTTTATTTTTTTTTTTTACAAATGTTTGATGTAAAATAGTTCCTCTGCCAAATGTTTCACACTTGCCGTAGTATATGGTAATGATGTTGGAGAAAGCATTATACATCCAAAATATAACACTTTAAAAAATATATTCAGATATTTACTTTTTTCTTTTGGTCCCTTACTCCTAAAACATTTTCTTTCTTGGCAGTCATCTCATCGGAGATTGATGTTATTAAATAATGGCATACGTTTGAGTTTAAGACTTTTATTTCCTTCATAAAATTCATGGTAACACAAATAATTTTATTTACACAAGTTTTTTTTAATTTTATAAGACCAATAATTGCAGACTGTTCCTATTTTTGAGCTTTTGCTCACTCTATTTTGGGCTTTATCCAGAGTTCTTCAGCTGAAAGGTCCAGAGGTAAGCAAACCTCTTTACTGCAGCTGCAGCCAGTGATCGATGTCTGTCACTCACTCACTCACTCACTCACTCACTCACTCACTCACTCACTCACTCACTCACTCACTCACACCCCCAACACACAAACAAACACACACATACACACACACACACACACACACACACACACACACACACACACACACACACACACACACATACACCTCTGCTTCAGAAAATGCATGGTAAAACAAATCATGTTATTCAAGTAACTATCTAATTTTATAAGTGCAATCTTTAAAATGTGTTTTCATTTTGAGCCTTTGTTTCCCCTTTATTTTAGTCTTTGCCTGGATATTTTGAGCTAAGAGGTAGAGAGGAAAGCAAACCTCTTAACTGCTGCTGCTGCCAGGGATCAGTCGATCGCTGTCACTCTTCACTCTCTCTCTCTCTCTCTCTCTCTCTCTCTCTCTCTCTCTCACACACACACACACACACACACACACACACACACACACATGGACACACAAGCATGTGCACATTTTTAAATAAGTATATGCCATTTGTGAATAGCAACATGATGTATATAAGATGTCTGTGTTACAACTATATTAGAACTGTATGTCATGTGTATATCAAACTGATCTGTACAGATGTGTGTTAGAAAGGTATTTTATAAAGTACTTGTGATTAAGATGTAACCACAGTGTGCCCTGCTGGAAGAGAACAGAAATGCACATGCACTATTTTAGCTATTTAAATGTATATATTTTAACAGTGGAAACTGGGATACAGGATGTTAGCATCAGAAAAATAGCTGAAATTGTATTACTTTATGGCTACTCAATAAAATATGATATCTTTCAGTTTTCAATGCAGCTAGACAGAATCTGTTCTGAAAAGCTTTCTGTATTGTCTTCAGAGTGAACTAATTACTACCTCTGAAAGTATGAAGCAATGCAGTTGCTTAATGACTACCAGCATCTGCCAAAAATCTACTACCAGCATCCGCCAAAAATCTGAGGTCTATGTATTTTCACAGTTAGATGCTAAATACTGCCAAGCTTCCAGCAGTGGGGGGTTTCACCTGGGCTATATTCAGATGACAAGAAATTATGTCATTCTGCAAGCTATCCCAGCAGTAATACTTGAGATATTAATATGAGAACTCTCTGAGAGAGACAGGGCATTCTGTATTCTGTCTTGAACAGGACAAGTAAGTTACTAGGGAATAGTATAATTCTTTTAGATATAGTCATGAATATAGCAAAGCTTAACTTAGATATTTTTCTTTATTTATTTGAGACTGTCCTGCAATGTTGTTTTAAATATTTCCTATGGTTTTGAACTTTGTCACTGTGAATGTATACTCAGTATGTTCTTGTTCTTTTATTATTTATTATTAAATATATTAAACCTTTCATTGTGGCTGATCTATCTAGAGATATTTAAGTTTTGTGATTCAGAATCATTAACACACACATACAAACATACACAGTTCTTTTCTATTTGAAATATTTTTTTACACTGGCTAAACAGAAAAATCACTGCTTAACAAGTGTAAAATTATATCAGCACAATCGATCTCTCTCTCACTCACTCACTCTCATACACACATACATTCTAACACACAGATATAAACACATACAGTCACACTTTTTATTTTAATTTTTTTGTTGTTGTTTTTGATTTTACAGTCAGTAAACAGCAAAAGTGCTGCTTAGTGAGCATAAAATAATGGAGGCCATTAGTTTTTTTTTCACTCCGAGCTTCACTGCAGCTTGGTATTCTCCCGTGAAGCAGCGGACTGATTTTTCAATGGGCATTATCTGTTGATTAACAGCCTGTTGGAGAATGTTTGTTCTCCATTTGGGGTGTGATCTTCAGGTCACCCATTCTCTAACAAAAAATAATGAAAGAATTTACAACTAATCTCCCTAGTACTTAAAAATCAACCAATCAATCAATAAATAAGTAAATAAAGAGCATGCAAAAAAGTATAGTATTGGTTCAGTCTACCCATGTTTACTGCCAGATAAAATTCAGTCAATACTCTCAAACTTCTTTTGGCTTATCATTCTTTGTGTAGCACATTAGCTGTTCAGGTACTGATTTGCATTTATTCTGTATGCTTCTGAACAAATTACAATACAGCACCCTGAGAGTCTTGATCCTGAAATATGGAACTGACAGAGAGTATCTGATGGGAGCATCGTATATGTACATTGTTTGTGGAAAGCACATAAAATAATGATTTATTTTCTTTCATAAACCTTCATCGGCTTCAGTTAGTAAGGCACACTTGTATTCCTTAAGAAGGTCAACCATTCCCTGCACTGGTAACCCATGCAACATAATTATGAACCCAACAGATTATGTTAGGAAGTACATTCAATCTGAGATGTCGACATGTTACCATACTAACTCTCCCTGTCATCTTATCATCTTCAAAGGTATTTATGTGCTCATTTCCACCTAATCTCTTATTTTTTTCTTGGATAAGTTTAGCATTAATTTCAAAAGAGAATACAAGAATATTTTGCTTCCCATATGTCATGCCATTAGTTATCAGCAGAGTAACTGGAAATAATGGGTTAGAAGAGCTGCTAATAATAAAAAAAGTATAAATATTCAGCAGTGTTATTACACACTGTTCTTACCACCTTTAAAGAAATATTAGGATTGTTGTAAATTAAGAACATCAAGTGACAAATCTGTGTTGCACAGTGTCACTCCATTCAGCTTAGTATTATATTTTTTCTCTTTTTTCTTCAAATGAGGTTTATACTATATATGGGAACGGAATATTAAATATTAGCCTTAAATTAAAGTTTACAATTAAATAATAAAACATTTTAGCAGAGTAAATTGCAAAGAAAGACATTAACGATCTACAAGACTAATATTTAATTGTACTGATGACACTTTGAAATATACTAAATCATACAACCCAGAGTATTTAAAGTATATGAAGTAAAAGCAAGCATTTCCTACCATTGGAAAATGTGCTTGAGATCCATGATTTTTGTAAATATTAAAATAATAGGTTTTGAAAATCTTTCAAATAATTTTATGAACTCACAAAAGCAGGAGTGAAATAAATATTAAAGATAACTTTAATCAAAGGAGAATATTCACAAAATAAGGAAACAACATCTAGAATGTTCTCCACAATCCCACATTAAATTGTACTTTAAATCTTAACAATTAGTTTTACATGTCTAAGGAAATTCATAGTATAGAACAGAAGTAACCAGAGAAAGAATTTTAGCCAGACACTGAACATTGGGGGTAGAAGAGTAATTGAAATACAAATTAACTTTGTTTCTGTAAAACAGAATGCTCTAGCCTTGGGTTAATAATTAAGTGCTCTTGCTGGAACATTTTCTCTCGATATACAGGATGTAGTACATTACTGTCTGTGTAGGTGCTGACATCCTTTGTGATTAGTGTCATCATCGGTTTACTTACACTGGACTGGACCCTGATGAATCAGTAATTACCCACATGCCATTTGACCCTAATTTGTGCAATGCTCTATAAATAATATTTAGCCACTGGTCAGCCTTGTTTATAAGCACACTGTATATGCACCATCTAGGGTTGATTTCTACATTTTTATTTAGATCTGTCAGGGACGTAAAACTAATATGTGAATATGGCTGAAATCAGGTATTGTAGAAAGTAACACCAATACAGATATACTTGTCAGAGACTAGAACTGTGCATGATTATAATTCTGAGCCTAAGGAGTAGTAGATTGACAGCAGCACCAACACTGCATGTCAGTTTGATGTTCGTCGAAGGAGTCTTGATAAAGATGTGATGTGTGTCCATCAACAGCTTGGCTAGGCAAACAGATTGACACATCAGAATGAAACATGTTAGCTACTTTATCTTAACACCATATCCTAGGGACAGCACTGGGCAAGTACTGCACAATTCTCTCTAAGTCGCTCCCCGAGTCACAAAAAAAACTTTATTTTGTTTATAGAGTTCTTAACACATTGCTCAAAAGCTGTTTATTTAGAAACATTCAACAAAATGAGGTACTTTTAGAGTATGACAAAAGTGTTTACTATATTCCATTACAAATCATTAAAAGATAATTTTCACTTTTTCTAAATGTGTATGGCCTGCTGTTTAAGACATTTTGAACTTGAACTTCAATATCATGAAAACATAATTCATCTTCACCTTCACCCACTATCTACATGAATTTCATCAGGGGACCAATGACTTGGTTCAGTGTCATTGACGTAGTCTTCTTATGGCCTCCAGTCTTAACGTCTTATTTTTTTTCTTCAGAGCTCCAGGGACAGGATTTGCTGTCACACCATTGTATCACTGCTTCTCATCTCAGGGTATTATTTCTTCCACTCCCAGAGGAATGCCTTGTTGTTAAGTTTGTAGTACCTTAATTGCCTTCAGTCTGGAGGCAATAATTTCTCATTGCCTGAGTTCCTCTATTACATAGCTGATTTATTGTTTCCAGTTTAGATGTGCTTTTCAGGGCAGGTCTAGAAAATTAAAAAGACAGGGTCTAGCAGAACAACACGTTGTTATATTGCTTAGTGTCATTCTTACTCAATAATGTATTCCACTTTATTTATTTATGTATATATGTATTAATGCATTTATTTATTAAGTCAGTTTTTGCATTCTGTGTCTTCTTTGAAGTATTGTAAATTAGAAGTTTTCATTTTTTTTATAATGCTTGCATAACATAGTGCTGGTAACATTTACGAAAAATGACTTATGCAGTTATAACAAAATTTCTACAGAGTATAGTGTATTAGACAGGTTACATCATGCATTCTTTGCTATCTTGCCAACAGACCAAATTTTCACTGCATGTGTGTCAATATTTCTCTGTGCCCCATTCATGTGTGGGTGTGCACACAAACACACGTGTTTTAACAGTCATTAAATACTGTCATTGAATGTTGTTGGCAAATTACTGTCTTCATTCATTTTATTTTCTTATGAGACCATTTTGAGGAGATGGAGCTTTGTACTGTATTTTCCATTTGATAGTAGATTCAGCAGTAGAAGTGAATTGGTGTCAGACTGACTGTCCTTCTGTCTGGCAGTGTTCCTTACACTGCAGTTCTACAAAATATTCAGATACTCTTTCTGTCATGCAGCTTTTAATGAAATATTTTCTTAAATGTGGAGGTATGTGCTACAAACCACCAGGCAGTGTATTTCATTTACACTATTCCTTTGTGCTAAAGATGAAAGGGGACTACATAGATGTGGTATGATACAAATCACACACACACACACACACACACACACACACACACACACACACATACACACTCACGCACAAAGCACTTCTAATCACAGTATGTCATTCACATCCATTACCAGCTGCAAATATTTTCAATGTATTCTTTAAAAAAGGTTTCAAGCCTAACTGCCTTGAACTAATTAGTTTTTATATTATGTGAAAGCAGGATGGTATATTCGATGTGTACAATTTAGAATTAGCATGCCTGTTTAAGAAGACTAATTTTGCTCACTTATTTTGCATATTAAGATGTTAAAATATAATATTGCACATTATTTCAGCATACAGTGGTGCTGCGGTAGTGTTGTCGCCTCACAGTTAGACGTTGCCCGTTCGATTCTCAGTTAGAGCGTCTTCTGTGTGGCGACATGCATGAAAAGGCGTTCCTTCATTGAAGGTTGTACATTAGGCCCGTCAAGCCAGCACGTAAAACTCAACTGCCAATCATTAGTAGACCGGAGTTCCACTGTGGCAACCCCTAACCGGGAAAAGCTGAAAGACAATAAATTTCAGCATACTATATGCAAGTCTATATTCTTTGTGTTTATTACAATTTGCTGCAGTAATTTTGTATCACAAAATTTCTGAAATAAAGAAGGAATCCGATATTTTTGTAAGGCTGTCTTTCCACACACATTTGTCTGTCATTGATGTCAGGCTGCATAATTGTTTTGTTTGCAATCATCAGAGCTCTACAAAGCAGGAATGAGACTGTCATTAAACCTGGTAGTAAATATGGAGCTGCTGTGGTTTGGTGAAATGATTTATGTATTACTGAAGCCACACAGCAAGTATCAGGTGACATCTCATGGATTTTATCGCAGAGGAGCCTATTGTCCACTGCCTACTGAGGTCACCTTCACAACTGCTTCGAACTATAGACTTCATGTGGATTGTGATAGGCTGATTGTCCAGCATGCAGGGGTATCTAGATTTTATCTAGTTTCCCAAATGCACAAATCAGGTAATCTTGGTCACCCCTGTCTGCTTGCTCATGTCATAATCCTCCCAGATCTCAGTTTTTCCAAAAAGCCACAGACCATTGGTTGAATCTCTACTTTCTTATATTAGTGGTATCTACAAAGCTTTCAGTATTTTGACAGTTACAGCTTCATCTTCCATAGGCTCACTTTCATAGTGGACACCAACCCAGTGTAAATAATGTAACCCTCACGATGGTCTGATAGCAAGAAAGTATTCAGTGGATAAAGGCGAAATCAAGCAGTTTCATATCTTGGAATAATTTCTGAGACTAAATAATTTTTCCTTCAATATCATTTTTTTCAGCAGGTCAAAGGAATAACCATAGGCACAAAGAAAAATCAAAGTTTCGCCAAATGGTTAACAGTAGTGACAAAAAACAAGCCTCCATTGTGTAATACCTTAAACATCACTGAAAGGAGACAAATGGGATATATATATATATATATATATATATATATATATATATATATATATATATATATATATATATATATATAAATTATCCTTTAAGGAAACATTAATGTTTCACTGCATGGCTACTGAATGTCAAAAAAAAAAAAACAAGAAAAAACACCACTTGCCAACAAAATAAAATTAACTCAGTGCTTTCATTCTATATCTTTCACTGGACTTCTTCAGTTTTAGGATGAAAGCAGTGCATTAAATTTATTTTGTTGGCAAGTGGTGTTTTTCTTGTTTTAGTTGCTTTTTCAGAATGGTTTTTGGATTGTGTTTTTGATTTTTTTGGCTTCTGGATGTCAATTGTTGTCCTTTTTACATGTATTTATTGATGCATTCAGGAAAATAAAGCCACATTCTACTTTTTAGGCATGATTTATTTTGCTCTTTAAGGACTTTCAGTACAGTACAGTATAAGTGTATGGTTTGGCCATTTTCTGAAAACACCCAGGGCAGGATTCACAAAGGCTTGCACGGAGACTAAGAGTAGTGTAAGACTCCATGCAGCCCTCGCGATCCAGGAACAGCCTGAAATTCCGTGTAAGAGACCAGCTAAAACATCTCTTACATGGAGTGGGCGTGGATATGCTAATCACCTCACTTGCAGCCGAAAGGCATGCAAATGAGGTAGACTAGCGATCCAGGAAGCCCAAACCAGCCCGTGTAAGAGCCATTTTAGCTGCAGAAATGTACTCAGTTGACAACTGAGTACGTTTCTGCAAAAAACACAATGGAGCCATGTCAGCTCCAAATAAAGGGTGCATATGTGTCAGGTAGCATGCCAGTGGCCAAATATGTGGCCATTGGCATGGTACCCCGATGCAAATATGAGAAATAAATAATTTTTTTTCGGCGATCGCTGATGTTTAAATGCAGTGCAGCCCCGCGCAAACGGGCTGCGCTATATAAAACATACAAATGAAGGCTATAAACCCACAAATGTGGGTTTTATGCAATACATGGATTTACAATGCAGGGACCAGCAGACCAAAAGCAACAAGGCCACTGTTTAGTGGTTGCTAAGGGGGGAAGCTGAGTCTAAGACATATAACTAAGCATTAGTAGGCAATCTGATGTAAATGAGTGTTAGGATACTGAATCCCACTGTCACATAGCAAATGAGCACATTCTGAGTAGTGTAGGAGTTACATAAGGGGGAGGAACAGAGTAGGAGATAGGTGACATCACAGGGGGGAATGGCAGAAAGAAATGCAGTTCATTGGAGGTCAGTGTTACATGACAGATGTCAGACACATATCATGGAAAGAGGATTGCCACAAGATAAGCATGGGAAAGTCAAGAAATGGAAGGTGTACACTGTTGCTTACACCAAAGTTTCTTGCTGGGCATGCATGCGCACCTGTGCACAGTGCGCGCGTGTAAGGCAGACTGAGCATGTGGGAGCCTGTTGGCAGACTTGTAAGACTGTTTGCGCTGGTGTGCGCGTGTTTTAACCCAAATAAGAAGATTCTAAACAGTGTAAGTCTGTGTGCACGCGTGTAAGCCACTGTGAGTGTGTTTCTGCTGGCATGCGCATTGCTTCCCCCTGAGGAAACAGAGAGGAAAAAGGTAGCAACAGAATTAGTAGGAAGCTAGCAGGGAATACTGCTGGAGCTAGCAGGTGAAAACAATTAGAAGCAGGCAATTACACAGGCAGAATAGTAGCCCAGCCAAGAACTTAAAACTCTGCAAACAGCAGTGCAGGATGTTTCTCTCAAGAGACACTGCAAGACAGGAGTAAGCTATTAGAAGTGAAAACTGAAAAAGCTGAACTCAGAGCAGAAATGCTAGGGGCTGCCATAGCTGTCATAAGGAGACATAGGCAACTTGCTGAGGGTGGTGACAATGCAAATGGTGCCAGACAACCCACAGTGAGGAGACGGAGAAGAGCGCACAGGCCAGGGTCACCTACCACGGGTTACATGAGCTGGAGATAGTGGAGCGCTATAGAGTAGACAGAGACCTCCTGCAGCAAATTGTTGAGCTGTGCAGGCCACGACTCACACACAGAACCAGTGGAAACCAAGGTATGTGTTGGCCTAAGAATACTAGCAACAGGTACCTTCCAGAGACCAACTGGTGATATGATGGGGATATCACAGGCATCAGCCTCCAGGGTACTGCACCAGTTCCTGGATGCCATGTCAGCACATGTCGGTGAGCATGTATATTTCCCCAATGCCCATGAGGTATTGGCCAGCAATATGCGTCTCTTCCAGCAAATAGCGGAATACCCTGAGGTAGTGGGTGCAATAGACTGCATGCACATACGCATCAAAGCACCAGCCAGTGAGCGGGGTAGGGCCTACATAAACTGCAAGGGCTTCCCCTCCATCAACTGCCAGGTCGTGTGTGATGCCCAGGGCATAATAATGAATGTGTGTGCTGGCTGCCCTGGGAGCTAACATGATTCCCATATCTGGCATTTGACACAGCTGTACCAGACATTTGCTAATGGGGACATCCCACATGGACACCTAGTGGGGGATGCAGGTTATGCACTGTAGCCGTGGCTGATGACACCCATCAGAAATGCACACACACCTGAACAGGAACGCCATAATGAGGCACACGCACAAACACGTAATGTAATAGAGCGTGTGTTTGGGCTGCTCAATTCACAGTTCCGGTGTCTGGACACATCTGGTGGAGCCTTGCAGTACTCACCAACTACATGTACCCAAATTGTTATGGTAGGTGCTATACTACATAATATGATCTTGCGAAAACAGCTGCAGCAGGACCAGCATAGGGCCAGGCCAAACAGCCCCCCACCATTGTCAAGGCCATCACAGGCAGAGCGTGACTCAGAGGAGGAACAACCTGAGCCTGCCCCAGTAGGCAGAAGGAGGCATGCCCAGTATGCCCTGGTCTTGGCAAAGAGGCAATGCATGGCACATACACTGGCTCAGTAGAAACCCTGGGAATGATACCCTTCTCTGACTCACTCATATAATAACAGGATGCCTAAAATGACATAACCTGCTCTCAAACATGTACAGGGAGTGTAGTATGTCCATCCGACAGAGGCAGCCCTGCAGCACCACCTGAGGCATGAATGCCATGTGTTAAGCAATGTAACACCATGTAGTATATGCAAACTTGATGACCCTGACTAACATCCTACCCTCACCAAGCATGATGCCACAATATGACGATGAGATGATCAATTGCAAAAATTGGCTGAAGTATTGCTGTTAGTCAAAGGGGATCCAATGTGTGCCAGCCTGGGATGACATGCTGAGCATGACATGATGCTCCACCTGCTATGGGTGGCGTGCACCTATCAGTCCTGGCCATATGGATACTGGCAAAGGCTGTTGTTACCCACAGCGTGCCATGAATAGGTAAGGCTCAAAACACAAACCCACCTCCATAGGTATCACAAGGGATAAGAACCTAGATGTAATGCTACACAATGCCAGAAGTCTAAACAGCAAGATGCATGCAGTCTAAACTCCCCCAGTATGGAGAATGTTGATATCTGTCCTGTAACAGAAAACTGGGTCAAGGCTCACAACAGCACCCTAACACTACCAGGTTACACTTCATACTGTGCTGTACAGCCTCAAAACATGGAACAAGCTACAAAAGGAGGGTGACTAGCAATAATTGTCAAGGATAACCACACCCCCATGTTGGTACCACAACAAGAAGCAGCATGGACTAGCCATGGTCAAGTAACAGTGGCTAAAACTGCCTCCCAGTTTATAGCCTGCTACAGACTACCGTCCTAACACCAGGAACTGCACTTGGCCTATGGTGGAATACATGAATATATCAAGCCCTCCAAACCACATTATATTGGGTGACTGAAAATACCCAAACATAGACTGGGAGCATTATTCTAGCTCCAACACTGTAGGACAAAAGTGCCTAGAATCCATAAACCAAAATGCCCAGGAACAATGTGCCACTCCCACAAGAGGGGTAAGCATAATGGATGTGATAATCAGCAACATGGGTACTGGATGGCAAGATGAGAAGTGTATCCCTCACTGGTAAGACCAGACCATAGAGTAATCACACCGGATATACACATCCTGACCACAGTCCCTGGCCAGAAAACCACAGTGAAAAACATGTGTAAAGCAAAAGTTGCACTCCTCAAAACTGATGTGGAATCCAGTAAAGGCCCTGTGCAGGTGCAAAATATGGGCCACACCTCAGAACCTGTTATACAGGCATTCCATGAACACTGCCAGGAATGCATGGATTATGCAATCTCAAATAAAACCAAGACACAATGCCATACACGCAGGCATCTGGCATGGTGGACTCCAGCCATTACCAAACCATGCAAGAGAATGTGGAAGCTACTACATGATACAGCAAACATAAAAAGGGAAGTAATCACTGATCAGTAGTATGGCAATAAAATATGTCCACTCATACAATCCACTAAGGCCAGCTACAACAAGTTGAATCTGTGAATCTTGAGGCAATGTTACACCTGCCCCATGTACACAGACAATCCTCACCTCCCCCCAAGAAATACAAATATATGTGAGAGATGCAACCATTTATCCAAACCAGAGGCTGAGCTCTCTCAACTCAGTACTGTCAAAACCAGACAGGAGGAGAAGGTAACCACACACACCACAAACCCAGTCCCACATAGACCTATCACAACTGCAAACCAAAGACATAAACACAGAAAAACATTCCCGGAGGTCCTAATTACAAACACACCACATCAACAGAGGCCTCCAAAGCAGACACCCAAGCAACCACTACCTTCAAACATAGCACATGCAACACATAGTACACAAAGCTGGTGTGCCAAAAAGTCACAGACCAAAAGGAGAAACAACATGCCTGATACAGTTGTAATAGGTGACTCCATAGTCAGACACACTGCTGTCCCACTCACCAGACTGAATAAGGGAAAGGGTACAGTAAGCTGCCTGTAGGCTGCTACAATACGCCACATAACACAAGTACGCAGGTCACCTCAAAGCAAGTAGAAATATGATGCAGTCATTGTCCATGCTGGTGTGAATGACCTGAGATGTACCTCCCCAGACTACATGGAAAGAGACATAGATGAGCTCTCCAATTATGTAGTCCAGGCCGGAATGACACTGACCGTGTGCAGCATCCTACCCTCACCAAGAATGATGCCACAGTACAAACACAGAATGATCAGCTTTAACAAGTGGCACAATTAATGGTGTCATTCCAAGAGGATCCAATGTCTGTCTGCTTGGGATGTCATGGTTGACAAGCCACACTGCTGTGCCAGGGATGGCTTGCACCTGTTACCCCTTGGCGTCTGGATATTGGATAAGGCTCTTGCCACCTCCATAGAGCCTTTCGTAGGCAAGGCTGAAAAGACTAACCCACCTCCCTAGAAAACATAAGTGGAAAGAAACATAAGGGTAATGCTGCCCAATGCCAGACGTGCAAACCTCAACATGCATGCTCCCGAGGCCCTCCCCAGTATGGAGAACATCGATGTCCATGCAGTGACAGAAACCTGCAGCAAGGCTCATGACAGCACACCAGCACTACCAGGTTATACCTCATATCATGCGTTATGGCCCCAAAACCTGGACCAAAACATAAAAGGAGGGGGAGTATCCATATTCAGCACAGACACCCACACGCCCAGGTAACTGACAATGCACGAAGCATCGGAGACCACCCATGTGCAACTAACCATAGGCAAAACTGCTGTACAGTCTGTAGCATGCTACAGACTACACTCTCACACACAGGAACCCCACTCAGCTGTCCTGAAGACACTGGACAGTATGAATGTCTCACCAAATACCAAACAAGGTACTCACAAATTACCACATAGGTGGTAATCCATTATGTATGGAAGCAGTAATCAGGGACCTAGGGACACAAGTGGACAGTAACCTGTCATGTGACACTCACATTGCCAATGTGGCTAGGAAGACTGTCTATATTGGACACCGTATCATGAAAGGATTTACATATATGTCAACAGAAGTCATTGTGCCCCTATACTGTTGTCATATCAGACCCATAATCTAGTACAATGCCTCATTTGGGATGTACCTTACTCGACACCTGCAGCAGTTAGAAAGACCTCAAAGGTACCTCACCAAGAGGATAAAGGGTCTCAAATATTTGTCATATGCTGCCTGGCTGTAGACACCCCAGCTGTATGCAGTCACATACTGCCTATGCAGAGGCATTGCATGCCTGTTGTACAAGGCCATGACCAACACAGGAGTAATGGACATGCTCCACCCCAGAAAACCCAATTCCATCACAGCTGTGAGAGTGAGAGATGTCAACCTCAACACATTATGAAATAGGATGTGCTGGGGGGACAGATACATAACCCAGAGGCTCCCTACACCCTGGAACGGAATTCCACTCCATGTTAGGCAGAGCCCCTCACTGACTCTCTTCAACAGGAATCTTGCCAAATGGATGGATGATTGTAGATGTACACTGGGGGTCTTCACTGTGTCACATCCAGACAGTGGCACAGTAAAGTAAATCATAAATGGCCATAATATTCACATAGCAAGGGGTGTTGAAAGCCACACACACTCTGGCTAGGCTTAGAAATGCACTAGGGCGGATAGCCTAGTATGAACCTATGAACCTATAAAGATACAAATTGTACAGGACACTAAGGATAATCACAAGGCTTTCTTAACTGATGGTAGGACCTTGTTGGGAATTTACAGATATGCTCTGAATCACTCAAATATTACAAACAACATACCAAACACACACACATATTGCCAACATCCAACCTGACAGGTGCAGTGCAAACCCCCCCCAAAAAAAAATGCAAAATATCTATCCCAGCAGAGTGCTGACCCCCTGACATTGCAGATGTTGAGGTAACAGCCAGCATCTACAAAACAAAACACACAGCATCAATGGTATGAGATGGTGTCCTGGGCTGAGTCAAACATGGACTCCAAGAAGAATGGAATGCCAAATAACACTACTGCTCAATGTCAGCCTTACCACAGGATATGTACACAAAGAGCAGTGTACAACAACAGTGGTCCTTCTCCACAAAGGTGTTGCCTGAATGGATACTGCAAACTACCACCCCAGAATGCTGACAAGCTTGGTCTGCAAAGCTATGGAAAGGATCAGCATGTACCTCAGACATAAAGATATTGGGGACCTACTGACACTGGACCCTACCCAGTGTGGCTTTCTTAAGTGCAGATCCTGCCCCTTAAACATGTTTGACTCATTTGAAACAGTCATTAAGGTCATTGATGAGGGAATGTGGTCCACACAGCGTAGCTGGACCTTGCAAAGGCTTCCATACAATACCCCACATGTTCATTATAGATAAGCTCACCAGCTTAAATATAAACCCCTATGTCAGTAGAGGGGTTGCAAACCAGACCAAGGACAGAACTGACATGGTCAGAAATGCTGCAGCCATGTCAGACTACAGACCAGATACAACTGGCATCCCACAAGGCTCGGTCCTGGGACCTCCCTTGTTTGGTATATATGTCCCATAGGTACAGGCCAACATGGAAGGACTGTGTCTGAACAAGTGTGCAGAGGACTACAAACTGGCCACCATATCTGACCCTCCAGCTGACACAAGCATCCCACAAAAGGGCCACATAGAAACAGACAACTGGTGCCATAGCCATGTCAGCAAGCTAATTGCAGAAAAGTGTATAGTCTACCCCTGTGGATATACAGTAAGTGCCCACCAATTACCACATAGGTGTTAACCCACTAAGTACTTAAGATGTAATAAGAGACTTGGGGACACAAGTAGATAGATATCTTGCATTGGACAAGCATGTGGCTGTAGTGGTTACAGAAACATACCATATACCCACCTAATCATGATGGTAGTGATATCTAGATCAGGGGAGGTCATTGTGGCTCTGCAGTCATCCTTCCACAGCGTCACAATTGACTACAATGGCCCCTGTGGGATGTACCTCAGCAGACACCTCCATCAACTGGAAAGACCCCAAAAGTACCTCACCAGGAGTATCAAAGAGCTTGAACAGATGCCATGTGTTGCCTGATTAAACAAACTGCAGCTCCACACACTGCCATACTGCCCGCCCAGAGGCAAGCTGTGCCTGATGTATAAAGCCATGTCCAAGCTGGAATCAATGAACATGCTGCACCTTGTACAATCTGAATGGCAGTGAGCTATGCACATGAGAGACCTGAACCCCAGCACTGACATACATAGGACAAGCTGTACTGAATGATCCATAACACAGAAGCCACCCCCTTTCTTGAGTAAACTCCCAGTACAGGTTAGCCAGAGAGTCACCCATCGACTCTCCTCAAGAGGAATCTTGATGAGTGGATGGGAGATGGTAGGTTTACCCTGGGTATCACTGTTATGTCACAGGTAGACGGAGGCACAGTATACTAACCATGACATATGTCATGGCAAACTCCAGTTACAATGTGTGTCGAAGGACAAACACACTCTCTGACTAGCATTAGAAATGGCCTAGGGCACATCGCTAGTGTTTGCCAATGTCCACCTATGTTGTGGAATACACTACCAATGTTGGACAAGCCTGGTTTAAGTAGTCCATATCTGAACATAATGCAACATGGTCATATGTGCACAACTGGCCCCTAAACAGTCTGTTGTGCTCACTATGAAAATTTAAAGCAGTGATAGGACTAAAGGCCAGGATACTGTCCACCACAGTGAAAGTACTGAACCAGTACACTATATGGTACTACAGTGTTAGGTCAGTATGAAAGGATGTTGACAACTGTATGCAAAGTATCCCATGCAAACCCTGCAGGCACAGTATAATCCCTGTTGTGTTCAGACACAAATCAGTTGGCCAGTAAGTACACAACATGACACCCAACACGCAACCATAAACGTGAGATATTGTTGAAGTTCACACTCATCCACATATGTGGTGGACTGCAGAGTTCAACATATGGAAAGCTCACACTGGGCATGCTCGCACACTTTGATAAATGAGACATATGTCAGACAACATGCCATGGAAAGGCTGAACTGGGCATGCTCACACACTTAGGCCATATCTCAATTTAGCAGTTGGCCACACATATCTGGTATTTGTACGTGTCATTCCAGGAACCAACCACATTACAGCAATCTGCCCAGTGCACACAGTTAAATGACTACAGAGACATAAGTGATATAGTGGATCCCCTCATATTCAAACATCTTCCACAGATACACAAGTTGTTCATAGAAACAGGGAATGCTATGGCAATAAAGACCTGCAAACAGCCTATCAGCAACAAATATTGTGCATCTGACAATTAAACATATGGGTGTAGAGGTCAATACTAGGCTGTTTGCCCTAGGGAATGAAAGCTTAGGCAGAGTGTGCTTGGCATCTGCATCCCCAGTACAGTAGGCTACTGTGCCACTGTAAAGTAGGTCACATAAGGCACCGTTTGAGGCTAGTGTGCTGTGCCTCCATCAAGCAGGGACACAGTGGAGATCCCAGGGGTTGAATTTGCTATGCCACATTCATGTTGTTGGTGTGTGCTGGAAGAGGGTTGGTGAGGACCTCTAACAGTAAGTGGGCATCAATAACAGACTGAGGGGAGACTTATCTGCAGTGTCTGGACAATTTCACTGTCAACACGTTGTCGTGATGATTAAGAGGGATTGAAGTGTCGTGCCAGTACTGTTCAGAGATGTCACT
Source organism: Protopterus annectens (assembly GCF_019279795.1). Taxonomy (NCBI): domain Eukaryota; kingdom Metazoa; phylum Chordata; order Ceratodontiformes; family Protopteridae; genus Protopterus; species Protopterus annectens. The sequence goes on from NC_056734.1 coordinate 873,066,149, forward strand.
CTTCTGTGGGCTACTGCTCTGCAATGTATTAGCTCACTCTGTCTGTTGGACAGCTCATATATGGTTGGTGTACACCTGACAGGGTATCCTGTTGTGGAAGAGTCATGGGTATATTTGGGATAGCATGATCAATGCAAACCTTCCACATGCTCATAGAATGCAATTGTCAAGGATTATGCAGAGTGGCCTGTATACTCCCCCAGCATGGGTCCTTTGAAGTCTTCCACCCCAGTCTTCACAAGTGCAAAGTCTGCTTGTGATAAATACACTTTGTTTGCAGTGACAACCTTGCCTGGGGGTGGGGATGGGATATGGATGTCCAGGGAAAGGTGGGTATGGTCAGATATCAACAATGGTGGTCTACCTCTGGTGTGGAACAGTGAGTACCTATGTTGCAGATGGTCAGGTGCAATATGTATTCCCCCTTGTGGCTGTGGTGAGTGGTCCTGCCATAGCACATGGACTCACAAATTGTAGTGGCTGTAGGGTAATGTTGTAGAGGCCTGAGTAGTTCCCACACACAATATACCTGTACCTGACGTTAACAACTGGAATGGTGCATGTGAACACCTTCATATATTGGCACTGTTCCCAGGGAAGCAAAGTGTGTGTCTCGGATGTGGGAGGGGTGGTCTGAACTGGTTGTGTTGTGTGTTACAGGTCCTGTGGTCACTAAGCATGGTATAAAACATAACCTGCCAGTGCTGATGTGCATATCTGACCCTTAAGTAGGTGGCTGCAAATGCATATATATGCTATCACTCACCTGACAGGTAGTAATAGATGTACATACCTCTGTATAAATAATGATGTCAGCACCCTATAAATACTGCAGGTGCAGAGCAGATGCTCAGTAATTTGGATAGTGTGCTCTGCTATTGCGTCTCTCTCAAGTGTCACAATATAGTTAGGTAGGGGTTTGAATCCTGCAAATGCTCAGTGTGTGTGTGGGTGAGGGGGTTGGTGTGTGTGTGCAATTCTGTGTGAGAGAAATGTCCCTTTTGGCAACTAGGAGAACACACTAAAGGATGCACATTCCTCTTTCTAAACACCGATGATGTCAGCACCCTATAAGTACAGCAGGAGAAAGAAGACCTTTCAGTAATGTGAATAGCTCGCTCCGCTAATGCATCCGTCTTGAGTGTCATAACATAGTTAGATAGGGGTTTGAATCCTATAAATGGCAAGTGTGTGTGTTTGGGTGAGGGGGGTTAGTGTGTGAAGGAAATGTCCCTTTTGGCAACTAGGAGAACACACTACAGGATGCACATTCCCCTTTATAATCACTGATGATGTCAGCACCCTATAAGTATAGCAGGAGAAGGGAAACCTCCCAGTAATGGGAATAGCACGCTCTGCTAATGCGTCCATCTTGAGTTTCATAACATAGTTAGGTAGAGGCTTGAATCCTGCAAGTGTGTGTGGAGGGGTGGTAATAGGGTGTGTGCAATTACATGTGTGAGAGAACTGACCCTTTTGACAACCAGTGCAACACACCAGCTGCTGCATATTCCAATCTCTACACAGAGATGATGTCAGCACCCTATAAGTACAGCAGAAGAGGGCAAATCTCCCAGTAATGCAAATAGCACGCTCTGCTACTGGGTCTCTCACTACTGTCATAGCACAGTTAGTTATGGCTTTGAATTCCACACATGCCACGTGTGTTTTTGTCACACAGAATGCCCATGTGTGTGGGTTGTTGTTCACAATAATGCATGACATCGATTAAACCAGTAACATGGCAATGGACACAGATGATGTATGTGTGTGTCAAATACACATATGTACCTGTGACCTTCAATAGTTCCCATGTCTGACGCCTGCCACATGTGAATACATGGTATTTGCACTGGATAACATTATGACTGTGGTCTTCTGTGCGGGTGCTGCATGTGGTATGCGTATATACAGTGTGAGTTGTATATGGTATCATCCTAGCAGCGAGGGATACACATCTGGTCTGGGGCATATAGTCTACATGTTGCTGATGAACAGGTGCTGCATGTTTTCACCTGTTGTGGGAGTGGTAACAAGTTGTTCCATAGCAATGCAGTGACTACATGCTAGGAACCTTTCAGCTAGGGTGTTGTAGCTACAGTAATTCATCAGCATTCAGTAATACTTCAGCATTATTGGTGAGGGTATGATGCCAACCAAGGTCAGGGTCATACCAGCCTGTGCCACATGCTCAGAGAGCCCTTCTATGTTCCCTATCATGTAGTCCAGGGAGGTACATCACAGGTCAGCCATAGTGGCATGGACAATGACTGAGTCATATGTGTCCATGCCTCTGACCGACCTGTAAGCTTGTGTTATGTGGTGGACCATAGTGCCCCACGGGCATATCACTGTGACCTTCACCTCGTCAAGCCTGGTGAGCGGGACCTCACTGTACCGGACAATAAAGGTACCTAACACAACTGTAGCAGGTGTGTTGTCTAGCCATACAGGCTGTGACTGTTTGGCACACAGGATTTGTGTGCTATGTGTTGCACGTGCTGTGTTCCGGCTTAACGTATGCCTGTGTGCCAGCTGCAGAGGTGTCTGCTGCTCAGACAGGATACTATTCTGAGGCTCCACGAATGGCCCAGTGTGTTCATGTGTTTGGATTGCTGTCAGTGTAGGTCTACATCAGACTGGTATTGTAGTCACTGTAGTATTTCATGCCACCTGACAGGTTATGCCAGTACTGGGTTCAGAGTGCTTAGTCCCCAGTTTGGCTATGTGGTTGCATCTCATACATGTGTTGTACGTCCATGTTTAGGGGAGAGGGTTGACTGTGTACATGTGGCTGCTGTGACATTGCCACATGACTCACATATTCCACAACTGTACCATAGAGGTGACTGACAAGTGACCTTTGCACATGCTACCATAGTATTGTGATTGCCATGGTGATTAACAGCACATAGGGCCAATGGGGAACAAGGAACAGAAGGTGAGTATGTGAGGGTGTAGTGCCTGTGATTAGTTAGCACTGGCATATATGACTGCACACGTGGTCAAATGCCAGGAAAGTCATATGCAATGTGTCACAGGCAACGTACATGCGAACAGGACAGACAGTGATGTTCTGTCAAGTGAGACATGGACATACATATAGTAAGCTATGCAGATGTCACTAGGAGTCCACAGAAGCTATGTAAATCTGCATTGCAGGTGGGATCAGTGTTCCAGGGTAACTGCAAGCAAACATGCATGCAAACAAAGCTACAGTAAGCAGGGCTGCATGTAGTCCATTGTACAACAAACAAGCTGTACCACTTCCAGTAGGTCACAGTGCAAATATGCAGGCACTATACACATGTACATGTAAATACACAGGTCAGATGGCCAGTGTCCAGTCTCAGCGCACACAAGTGTACAGACCATGTACCATCAGGATGTACAATAACCGGATGGAAACCCAGGCACTCATACCTGCAGTAATACACATGTCAAATAACAGACACTGAACCTTCACTCAGTGGTTCCATACTTAGTAGGATGTATGCTACCTGTCCTGCCACCACAGTATCCCTGACATTTATGGGGACTCTCCCTCCTGTGAAAGTTAATTTTGTGTGTTGGGGCTGTCTAACATGGTATGAGATGTGAGCTTGCAGTGCTAGGGTGCTCCTGTGTGTCCTGTACCAGTCGTGTAGTACTGCACACATATCAACATCCTCAAACATCCGCATTGCAGAGTCCAGTGTGGGCAACATGCCACTTGCAGTTTACATGTCCATCATTGCATAGCAATACTTTCATTACCTTATCCCCTGTGCTACCTATGTATGTGGCCTTCTGTTTACATCCTTACCACCAGTATGCAAACATGTGCAGATGATACACTATGGTACTTACCATGGGTGTAGAAAACAGTACAAGACAATCATACCCTTACTGCATCAAGCATGCTGGGATATACCCACAATTATATCAGCACACAGTACTGTTAACAACATGATACTATTACTACATGCCTATGCAGTCACCCTGTGCATCAGCAACATGTTAACCTGTACCTGCACTGATGTTACAGATTGCAGGAGGTGGCACAGTTTCATCATATGCACAGGGTGTGAACTTGGTATGCCTGAGTCTGCCACTGATACCACCAATTGACATGTATGTGTATGTGTGTTGGTGAGGGACAGCAGTACAAGGTGGGGCAATGTTGATGCAGTGTGTGGGTGTATGAGGTAGCCCTAGGTGTTGTCAATTCGCATGTGTGTATGGATGCACACAGTTCCACCTCATGGCTGCCATATACTGGTGTTTGTGGACAGCCACAGACTGTACCTGCCAGGTCATACAGATCAGTGTCTCTGGCCATGGACACGGTACCTGTGCCTTGCAGGGGTGCTACGGACCATATCCGGTACCAATCCAGACTGGGTACTGTCATCAAAAGCAGGTGTTCGTTGACTGGACACAGATCCCTGTTGTGCCTGTCCAGAGCCACGCGCACATGGTCTCCTGGGGTGGTCTGATGACAGCACAGACCCAGCATTGCTGGGGCTGCTGCTGGCACTATGGGGGTGGCTGCAGCCCTGTTGTCATCCGTGACGACTGCCAGCTGCTGCTGTTGCTGGCATACGCCCACGTCAATGCCTCAACCGTCCACCATTGCCCTGGATCATGGACATGTAGTTGTGGAACTGATCTAATATGTCCCCACAACGTCTGTCTATGACATCTGTGAAATTACGGATGGCAGCCGCAATGTCACGCATACTGTCAGTCATGGCTGTGCGACATGCTGTCAGCTCCCTCAGACCCTGTCTGGTGTACCATTCCATACGTGACTGTGCCTGCATGACAGCCTGAAACATAGCTGAGGTTGTAAGACCTCTGTGGGCACGTCTGACAGGAGCAGTATGCCCATGGATGCTCCCACGAGAACCCCTGGACATCTGTCTGTGTGGTACCATCTCAGGGCCATGCCCATGGCTGCTGTGTGGGGTAGCATGTGCCACAGATACCACATTACCCTGGTCAATGCCCACTGTATCCTGTCCATCACCTAGGGACATTGGTGACAAAGGGTGTATTGGCAGGATGACTGTACGCATTGATGGGGTTGACAGCTGTGTACTGTCAATTGGCTGACCAATGACGGACCCTGGCACACCTTCCTGTGCCATTACACAGATGTCATCATTATCAGTACCCGTGGCACCTGATTCAGGTTCCCTGCTGCATGACACCAAAGCAGCACCAGAACCTGTAGAGGGAAAGAGGAAACACAGTTTACAATGTCTACACAATGTTACCAGTGATGCACACATGCACACATGCACACATGCACAGGTGCACAGGTGCACACATGCACAGGTGCACACATGCACACATGCACACATGCACACGTGCACAGGTGCACACGTGCACACTTGCACACATGCACAGAGTTGCACACAGTTGCACACTTTCACACAGTTGCACACTTGCACACTACTCAGTATGCGAGATATCAACACACAGACACAGACACACCTGCATGCATACACAGAGTACTACTAAGTGAGCCTAATATTACTATTACTATCAAGACTATTAAAGGTATTGTTAATACACACTCACCAGCATGGATAGACTGCATTGCAGTTACACCGGAGGGACCTGCAGAAGTGAGGAAATTAATGTCAGTGTGCACAACTGTGCCATTGTTACTGAGTATGATACAGGTCAGTAGTACAACAGTTGCCTTTCACAGGTCAGCTGCTGATATTGAGAATATCACACTTGCACATTAAATACTATGATGACAGCTACAAACCAAGGACACACCTCACACATGCATTAACTACCAGTGTACACAACAGTCAACTATACATATGGCATATTACCTGCACCATCATAATGCAGGTTTGCTGCTGTTGTTGTTGTTGTTGGGCAGGAGCCACAACACTTATGAGTAGTCCCTCCAGTCTGGTGAGTGGGGGATGTGTAGCCACCCCACCACCTGTGGCAACCTGTTGCCTGTGGATATCCAACGCACGCTGACAGACATTTCTGATTAAATCACTGCAGTGATGTCGTACCTGCTCATATGTCCTATTATGCGTGCCTATGTCATTTACCCGACGGACCAGGTCTTGCCACAGTGCAGCCCTCTCCTGCTGATTCTGGCTGGTGCGGGAAAAGAATATTGCATAATCCCGCACCAGGCACTGGTGTATTTCCTCATCCTCAGCTGCAGAGTACGCTGGATTGCGTGGTGAGCCATGGTCCTGAAAAAGGAAATAACATGATATCAGCAAAATATGTCAGCAGAATTTGGCACACATATTACACATGCTACTCGACTGTTGTGATACAACATATCTCACATATATAGCATCTGTCTGTCTATTGGTGGATACACGTGTAAATGGCCAGGTATCAGTGCTCAGCCAACAACTGTGCAACAGTACCTGGCACACTCCATACGACATACTACCAAACCCCAGCAGTCAGAACACTGATTCAGGTCCAAAGCACATCCTCACTCTGGGGGTTTGTATCGAGGTACTGTATGGGGTACATCATCAACTACTGTGATCTGACCACAAACTAATTGCCCTGAATATACATATCACACGTCCACCACCAGCACAAACGACTACAGTGAATAACATTTCAAATGCAAACTTTACACTTCGTAACACTGAGATGGTATCCTTTAAGCCCACTGGGCCAGTGGAAGACACAACCCACAATGCTGACTCCTTCACAAATGATTTCTACGGACATCTTCGAGAATGCATGGATCATGCAATCCCATATAAGACCAAGACTCTCTCCACAAAGGGAAAGCATCCTGTCTGGTGGACCCCAGCCATAGACAGATTGTATAACAAAAGATGGAAGCTACTGCAAGACAGCATAATTCCATAAAGGGAAGGCATGTCTGATCAGCACTATTAAAGAGCTATTTTCTGTCATACAAACATCTATGGGCAACTTTGAGAGGGACATCACTGGGGACACTACAGATAACCACAAGGCCTTCTTCAGTTATGTTAAAAACCTGGTCAGAAACCCTCCAATATGCTCATAGTTAGTACACAACAACAAATAATTCACTGAACCCACAGATATTGGCAACATTGTGGCAGACAGGTTCAGTGCAAGTTTCCCCCCTCCCTCTCCCCCAAACTATGACATACTTATCCCTGCTGAATGTAACTTCCCTGTCATCACAGATGTCCAGGTGAGAGCCGCCCTCAGAAAAGCAGAAAACACAGCATCAATGGGACCTGATGGTATCCCCGGCTGCATGATGAACTCCAAGAGGAGCTAAACACACATATAGAAGTGCTATGTAACACTAGCCTGACTACAGGATATGTACCTGTACACTGGCGTACAGCAGCAGTGGTTCCACTCCACGAAGGAGGCACCTCTACATACCAATACAATACAACACAATACAATGCATTACAATACAATACAATACAATATTTTATTTATTTTACATTTGTTGACCGGGCTAGTCCAACTGGATATATTTTCATTTTCAGCAGAGGCCCGGGGAGAAAAGCTCCACATTTTAAACAAAAAGGAAATACATTTTAAGCACAAAAAAATAAATCATAATACACATTATTACCTATTTCTAAAACAAGAGTAGTAAGAGTAAGAGCAGGGTAAGAGAAATGAGAGAAAGTTGACAAAAGGAAGAAGAGGAAGTTGACAATCTAGGGTACAAGTAACATCCAGATGAACATACTAACATGTTTTAATACCAAGAAGAGATCAAAGATCAAGGAGAGAGAAGCAGCAAAAAAGGAGAGCAAGAATAAAGAGAAATACTAGTGTGGAAGAGATTTGTAGCCATAAGGAGGAAAGATGAAGAGCAGGAGTTTAAAGAGGTAGAGATAGAAAGAAAAAGAGAGGAAGCAGGATGTAGAGAAAAGTAGGGAGAGAGAGATGGATTAGATGGAGCAAATACTTTAGTCAGGATTAGAGCAGGGACACATCCAGTGGCTTTTAAGGTAAATTCTGAGTTTTTATTTAAACAGAGCAGTAGATGCAATGGAAGTAAGTTCAGTAGGTAATTGATTCCAGTGTTTTCCAATAGTGTTAGAGAAAAGGGAATCACCTGCTAGGTTATTGGATTTGGTTAAGGTAACTAGCAGCTTACTTGATGAACAGAGGGAGTTCAGGTTAGAGTAGGGGGTTATGAGGTTGGAGAGGATAGGTGTGTTTTGAGGTTGGTAGAATGCTTTATGGACAAATGTCAGTTGGGACTGAAGCAACGTATTTGACAATTCAAGCCAGTTAAGTTGCTGCAGATTCAGACAGTGGTGAGTTCTGAAGGGTTGACCAGTGACAAATCTAGCTATATTATTGTACGTGGAAGATAATTTTGAGAGATTATTTTTCTTAAGGTTCGTATAGATTGGTGAGGCATAGAGAAGAGTCGAGATAAGATGAGAGTGGGCAAGAGTAGCTTTGGCTTGGGAGGTTAAGAAAGTTTTAATTCTATAAAGAGAGCCGAGTTTCCTGTTTACAGATTTAATGGTGTTGTTGATATGACAATCAAAGGTAAGGTTGTTGTCAATCGTGACACCTAGCAGTTTGGTATCGGGGTCAGGTGATATAATGGTTCCATTGTTAGATAGGATAGTAAAGTCTAATAGAGGGGATCTGGTACTGGGCTTAAAGAGTAGGAGTTTGGTTTTTTAGCGTTTAGGAGTAGGCAGCGTTTTGAGAACCAAGTCTCAACTTTAGAGAAAACTGCTTGAGTAATAGTTTGAAGTTCAGAGATGGATTTAGCAGAGCAAATTAATGTGGAATCCTCCGCATATTGTATACAAGTAGCCTGGGGGATAGCTGTTTGTAAGTCATTTATGAAGAGGGAGAAAAGAAGTGGTCCAAGAATGGAGCCTTGGGGGACACCGAGTGAAATTGGGAGAAGGGATGAGAGTTTATTATCCCAGGGAACAGCTTGTTTCCTATTTGTAAGATAGGAACAAAACCATTGGACAGTCTTAGATTCTAAGGAGATAGATTCAAGAATTTTTAAGAGAATAGAGTGGTTGACCATATCGAAGGCTTTAGATAGGTCAATGAAGAGAGCTGAAGACAGGGTGCAATTATTTCGGTTCTTGTTAATAAGGTCTGTAAAGGTGAGGAGAGCGGTGGTTGTGCTATGAAAAGACCTAAAGCCATGTTGACAGGGAGTGAGAATGTTGTTTTTTGTTAGGTGGTCCATTAACTGATAATGGACACATTTTTCCATGATTTTTGCTAGTGGGGACAAGAGAGCAATGGACCTATAATTAGAGTATTCATAGGAGTTACCTCCTTTGTGTAAGGGTATGATGTGAGAGATTTTCCAGATGTCAGGTATGGTTTCTTCATTTATGGTTCTGTTAATAAGAATAGATATGGGGTAGGCAATTTCTGAGGCTGATTTTTGAAGGAATTCAGATGGGAGTTGGTCTGCTGAGGGGGTGCATGGTTTGAGTTTGTGAATACATTTTTGTATAATGGCAGTGGAGATGGGTTGTAGCCTAAAGGCAGGTAGTTTGGAGGTGGCGGGATCGGGGATACTAGTGTTGTCGCTAGAGAGGTGTGAGGCCAAAGAGTTAATAGTATCAATAAAGAAAGAGTTGAAAGTGTTGGCAGTATCAAGGGTGGAATTCTTTTCAGATCCGGTAGGGGAAGGAGTGGTAGTCTGTCCAGGGTTTAGAAGCCTATTAAGGGTTGACCAGAATTTTTGAGGGTTGTTGTGGTTAGCTTGTTGGAGATTACTATAATAACTTCTTTTATCAGAGAAAATGGCTTTTTTGGTAGAGTTTCTTAGGTGTTTAAAGGTCTGTTGGTCTACACTAGATTTGCTAGCTCGCCATTTTTTCCATGCTTTGTTTCTAAGAATCATTTTTTGTCTTGTGTCTTTAGATAGCCAGGGGGCAGGTTTAGATTTAATTCGGATGGAGCGTTATGGTGCATGATTATCAAGAATAGTTAGGAAGGTGGTGTTGAAGAAAAGCACAGCTTCTTCAAGGGGAAGTGTCTTTAGTGGGTTCCAATTGCAGGCCTTTAGTTCAGTTCTAAATTGAGTAGGGTTGAAACATTTGAGATTGCGTAAGGTCCTATAGATAGGTGTATTGTTAGAGGCATTTCTTTGCCTAATAATAAAGGTTAGATTGTGATCACTAAAGTCATCAGGTACTGTTCCAGACTGATATTTAAGTTGAGGTTTGTTAATAAGTATCCAATCTAGAGTACTTTCTTTGTTGTTAGATTTATTAATCCTGGTAGAGGCATTTATTATTTGACTGAAGCCATAGAGGTTGATATGGGAAGCTGGGTTATTAGTAGTTAAAGAGGACCAGTCCAGGTTGAGGTCACCAAGAATTATGGTTTCTTGAGGATAGGAGGTGGAGAGCCAACTTAGGATATTTTCTATAGTAGCGGAATTATTTCCAGGAGGTAGATATATACAGATAATATAGATGGACTTTTTAGGGTTTAGTTGCAGCTTCGAGATGAGAAGTTCCGTCTTATTACTGTCTGGGTTATCATAGGGTATTAATGTTACATTAAGTTCTGTTTTGAATAGAATTGCAACTCCTCCGCCTTTTTTACTTTTGCGGTCAAGTCTTAGGATGTTATAACCTGGAGGTAGGATTACATTGTCTTTAGTAAAGGGTTTCAACCAGGTTTCAGTTAAACAGAGAATATCAAAGGAGTGATGTTGAAGAAGGGAGTGGAGATGGGTGATTTTGTTATTGACGCTTTGTATATTAAGGTGACCTATGAGTAAAGTATTTGGATTAGAGGTTGGTAGTAGAAGGGAAGAGTTTAGTAAAGTGGTTGCCACATCAGATGAAGTGGTTAAGGGCCCTGGGTTGGGGTGGATGTCCCCATCTGCTAAGGTAGAATGCTTATGTTTGAGGTAAGCTGTGATGGGGGAGTACAGTGAGTATTTTTGTTTCCTAATCAAGAGATTTAGAATTTTAATGTGGAACAGTCTGTGATATTTGGCAAGGAGGTAGCTAGGGGTAGATGTAATGTTTAAATGAGTCAAATTTACGCTAAGGAATTCAAAGGCAGTATGTTTGGGAGAGGAATTAAAGTGGTAATTGGAATTCGATTCATAACAGGTTAGGCAGTATGGTAGTGTGAGGGCCAGAGAAATAAAAAGAAAGTAGAAGTGTTAGCTTATTCAGAGTAGTTCCTGTTACAGGGGTGTTAGATATTGGTTTGTGAGTTTTGGTAGACATGTTGAGATGTGACAGAGAGGAGTAGATTAGATGTGGGTTTAGTATATAGAGTGAGTAAATAGCACAGGTAGATATCAAGGTATCTGTGTAGTTTTAAGTGGGAAAGGAGAGAGGAGAGGTAGAGGGAGGTATCAGAAGGAGGGTGGAGCAAGTGAGATAGATGAGTAGGGTAGGTGTGGATAAAGAGGAGGTGTGGTATGTAGGAGTATAGGATAGGTGTAGATGTAGAGGGGTGTGGTCTGTTAGGTATAAGGCTACAGGTACGTGGGGTGGGTGGGATAAGGGGGTAGGGAGGGGAGCGAAGCGGGGCAGAAACAGCCAGAGAGGAGAGCGAAGTGTATCAGCAAGCAGAATAGCTGAAACACTGCTGTTTCATATGCTACATAGTTTAGCCAAATAATAAGGAGAGTTAGTTCTTTTTTCTTAAAAAGGATGAAAAGAGTAGACAGTAGTTTCCAAGAATATAGCAAGCACAGGTATACAAGGACAGTAGTAGTTAGCAGAGGGAGAGTAATAAGTAAGGATAGAAAATAGGCAAGCAGATACAAAATAGAGTCTATTGGTAAGGAGTAAGGTAGGAAAGAAAGAGAAAGGAGAGCAACAGCCAGGTCAGTAAAATAAAGACCGTAAGGAAGCAGGAAAGACAAGTGAGGTGGAGTGTTTCAGCCGTAGTAAGGCAGGCTGACAAGGGAAGGTTAAATAGCCAGGGGCAGGGGGGAGTAGCAAAGAAGAGGAGAGGTGGAGAAGGGTAACTATTATGAAGTGGATGGCCTGGGAAGGGAACGAGCCTTAGCTGATATCACGTGTGTGCTGCCCACAAGAGGACAAAACTTAAAATAAAATATTTAGGCAAAAATGACATACAGCCAGTACTGGAAAGTTCTAGCACCAGTAAACAGTCAATTCAAGAGGAGATAGGGGTGCTTCTTGAGTGCCAACACACTTGGCCTGCTTTGTTGTTCCAGGGATACCAGGTGAGGTAGGTCAGCAGGGAGGGGGGCAACCCGTTGAAGAGCACTAGGCTTTCAATGCTGGAATACAAAACAAAGAGATAAAGGGTTAGGAAGACTAAAGGAAAGAGTAATAGCATAGGTGGTAAAGCATAGGAGTGGGTAGAGAGTTACCAGACTAAGAAGTATGTTAGAAGAGAGAGGGAAAACAAACATCTGCAAAGGTACTCTAACATGTATAACAAGATAATATGCAACAAGAATAACAGATGACCTCTTAGTGACTGAAGCAGAGGTCCAAATCAAAGGCAATGCACAGCCAACCAGTGTTAATGATACTCAGAGTATAAGACCTTGTAGCAGCCCTATGTAATAGCTAAACACGAGGCCATTAAGAGCCAAAAACAGGTAATACAGTCATCTCTACTTTGGAATATCAGGCGGCCAGTCCAAACACTAGAAACCAAGGCAGTTTACTAACATCAAAGCTGTAAAATGTGTAATATAAGATAAGACACCTTATCAACTAAGTACTATAGTCAAAGAACATAGGTAGTAGGAAAGGTGATAACATACACTAAACAGGCTATAGGAGGCTTTAAAAGTCTCTAGTAACTGTATACAGTACTTATTGCTATAGTAATGACTAACAATTGATTGCAGGGAATAAGACAGTCATAAACAGCCACAAAACAGCTCGTATTGAATACACAGGAGGTTGGGATCTCAGCGACTACAATATAAGGTGTTAGAAATCATTAGTTGGTAAAAAGCAGTGGTTGTGACTTCACAATCACTAGCGACTAATTGCAGAGCTTAGAAAAGTAACAGACCACCATTGAAAGCGTTTACTACACGCTGGGTCTCAGCGACTGCATTTTAAAACATAATCCAGGTTGGGACCTCAGCAACTGCATGAAAAACTACAATATACAGTGTTAGAAAACACTAGTAAGTGAGAAAACAGGGTTATGTATTCAAAAGTACTAGCGACTAGTTGCAGGGCTTAAATTAAAAACAGGTCATCATAGAAAAGCGTTTACAGCCACACGATCTCGGCAGCTACACTTAAAAAACGCTATTCACAGGTTCTGCCAAATGATAATCCCTGGTAGTTAATAAACGGTGACTTTGTATACAGAAACACTTGCGACCAAGCTCTGGGTTTACAAAGTGAGAGGTAACCATAAAAAAGGCATAACAGCATGCCGGATAACAGCGACGACAACTGAAGGCACTAAAAACAAGTTCTGACAAATGTACATTCAAGAAAAGGCATTGTATGAGTAAAAAATGCAGCAACGAGCAAAATGAGACAAATTACTGTGTAATAATGTTCACTTACCGGCAGCACACCACGCGGACAGCCAGGGGGAACCTACAGTTTGCAGGTTGAAATTTAAAGATGGCGCCTTAGCAAGGAGGGCTCTACAAATAGAGTCCGAGGGGATAGGGGGGAGGGGAAACAGAAGGTATGTCCAATAGCAAGAAGGGTAGGATAGGGGCAGGAGATAGGAGCAATAAGAAACAGCCAGAGAGGAGAGCGAAGTGTATCAGCAAGCAGAGTAGCTGAAACACTGCTGTTTCATATGCTACGTAGTTTAGCCAAATAATAAGGAGAGTTAGTTCTTTTCTCTTAAAAAGGATGAAAAGAGTAGACAGTAGTTTCCAAGAATATAGCAAGCACAGGTATACAAGGACAGTAGTAGTTAGCAGAGGGAGAGTAATAAGTAAGGATAGAAAATAGGCAAGCAGATACAAAATAGAGTCTATTGGTAAGGAGTAAGGTAGGAAAGAAAGAGAAAGGAGAGCAACAGCCAGGTCAGTAAAATAAAGACAGTAAGGAAGCAGGAAAGACAAGTGAGGTGGAGAGGAAAGACAAGTGAAATATGCTATTGCCCCTGGGACTACAGCAGCATACTGTTCTGCTACCCTGACCATTTTGACACATGTGATGTGATGGTACCTGCTCCTGTCAAACAGTTACACAGGGTGACTCATGTGGCATATTACCTATCTGACTAACATTCAGCAGGGGTATGTGTGACATGTACTCATGGGGAGTCTTGCTTCTTAACGCTGTGTGGTTTATTGCAGGGTATGTCTCTTCTCTGTGGGTAGGAACCTGTACCTCCGCCATGTGCTCTCTACTGCGGTGTCAAGGACGACACACAGCAGTCATTTAGGTTGTGGATGGTGTGAGGTGTTACTATGGTTGTTGGACATCTGTCATGGGTGTGACTTAAGTATGTAAATCCAGGAGTAGTAACCTCTATGTGGGTAGTATGTGTGTACTCTGTGGTGTTGTCAGTCACTGTGCATTGGTAATGTGTTTGAGTGCATTGTCACAGTGTTGTACATGTCACTGTGTCCTTCTCCATATCTGTAGCTGTCATGTGAGGTACATACCGTGGCAGCCATTGTGTTGTGTGGAGGGGTACACTGACCTACATGTCCATAGCTGACACACCATGTCTGCTGACACATACCATGTGCAGGTATTCCAGGAATAGTGTGCCACTGTGACTATCATTGGGAGGACTATTGTACACATTTATGACCCTGTTCACCCCTGACACATGCAGTGGTGGGCGGCCAATCACATATCTGGTGGTTACTGGTGTAGGTGATTTGAAATGGGGTATGGTACGCCAGTTTCGACACTGGTGTTCACTCCATGCCTTTGTCACCAGGCACCTGTTGCAATACATCTGTACACATGTGCCTCACTCAGAATATATATACATCTCTCTCTCTATATATATATATATATGTATATATATATATATATATATATATATATATATATATATATATATATATATATATATATATATATATATATATATATATATATATATATGTATATATGTATATATATATATATATATATATCTCTGTATACATATACACATATATATATATCGATGTACATATATTGCTATAGATATGGAGAGAGGGGGGGGGTGACAGAGAGGGGCTGAGAGTGACAGAAGGGGGTGGGACAGGGGGAATGTGAGATCGTCATATACAGTCATATCTGTAGATAGTCAGATCTGTCTGTCTATGTATATGTATCTACATATATCTATATCTGTATGTGTGTATTACATGTTTCTACATATTCTATCTATCTACATCTGTCTATGTATTCCTACATCCCTCTCTATGTATGTATACATATATGCATATTATATATATATATATATATATATATATATATATATATATATATATATATATATATATACATACATATATTGACATACATACGTATCCATATGATAGATAGGTATATCAACATGTTTGTTTACAAAACTGTATACACACACTAACATACTGCTAAACATACATAACTGTGAAACCTACTTTCTACATTGCACTACAACCTACATTCAACCTACGTTGATATGTGCACATAGATGCCCTCACATACATATGTATGTACAGCCTTCACTGATAGTTGCTGTATGTCCCCTGCCCTATGCACATCTTCATATACCTATGGATACAGACCATTGACACAAATGGAGGGTTCACAGTATGTAGACTTTTAAAGTATTACTTTACAATACCTGTGTTTGTCACAGCTGCTTGCGTTGCCGTTTGGTTTGGTGTCCTGTTGCTGCTCCAGTTGGCAGTTGGCAGCTTTCGAGTGGGTTTTGATGACTGTTTTTGTTTGTGTGTTTTTTTTTTTTTTCTATCTCTCTCTCTGTCTCTCTCTCTCCCTACCTCCACAGGGTGCAATGAACGTATTGCATGTGTGGACTGGGAGTACAGCATGCTTTTGTACGAATCTGCATATGTCCATGTGATGGCCTCTGCACCAATTGTTAGCCAGCATTTGCTAATTGCATGCAGCCAATTGTGTACTGATTGCAGTTCTCACTGTGATTCCAGGACAGTGCTATAAAGAGGTATGTGAGATATGCATAGCCCTTTCAGAGTTTAAGGGCAGGGACCATGCTGGTATGCTGTGGACACTGTTCTGTGAGTGTAAAGGTTAGTATCTCTCTCATATTTCTGGCTGTATTGTAGATTAACATTTCTCCATTCATTTCTCCAGTTTCCTGTACTAAGTGTGTATGTACACTGACACCTAAGACTACTACTACTGTTAATGTGGGTTTGTGTGCTTTCCTGTGGGACATGTGGTGTAACGGGTCCCATTCAAAAGACCGAACGCCCCCCCGGCAATCACCGAAATCACCGCCAGATAACCGACAGACATTATACCGACAGGGTGATTGCCGACAGTGGAAAGACCGACAAGGGTAATCTGCGATCGCGACCCGGTAAGTGTGCGATAGTGACGGAGGTAGGAGTGGTCAGGTAAGTGAGTTAGGGTTAGGGTGCAGGTAGGTGATGTGTACGTTAGTGTGGAGCTTGGGCTAGGGGTGTGTAAGTGAGTTAGGTTAGGGTGCAGGTAGGTGATGTGTATAATGTCGGTGGGCTAGGGGTGTGTAAGTGAGTTAGGGTTAGGTGCAGGTAGGTGATGTGTTAGTGTCGGAGCTTGGGCTAGGGTGGTGTGTAAGTGAGTTAGGGTTAGGGTGCAGGTAGGTGAAGTGTGCGATAGTGTCGGACCTTAGGGTTAGGGTTTGGGTCAGGGCTAGCGTAGTATGGTATGGTATGTGTCGGCGTGTTTACGTTCCGTTCCGTGTCGGTGTTGATTTGGTGTTCGGTTTTTTGCGTTGGGTTTGTGTGTGGGGTTGGTGTTGTTGGCCGTCGGTGAGTTTTGTGGGAGAAGTCGGGTGTTTAGAAGTAGACCCGGTGTAACTGGTATATAGCAGTGGCTCTTGCACTTTGTTGCTATGGCTTCAATATTTGCCCTTTACATTCACTACTTGTATGCCTGCTAGGTGTCTTGACTATAGTGTGTTGCTGTGGCTTTCCTATTTTCCATGTACATTCACACCTTGGAATGCTTGCTATATCTGCTAGGGTGTTACTGCATGCAGTGTGGTCTAGCCATGGTGTGGGCCTTGACATCTATTAGGGTATTTGAGTATGCTGCTGAGCAGGCCCCAGAGACTCTCAGGTGCATCTTTTATCTGCCTCATGGAATGGTACATATCAGTGGGGTACACCCATTAAATTGCCTGGTATTCTGCAGTTGTGACTGTGGGTTAGCATGAGCATATGTATTACTACACTCTTTCCGACGTGCAAGTGGTGCATACTTTCAGTGCTTCATAGTCACCATTGCATGTGTTGTAACACCTTTCTGCCTACTGTTTGTACATTTCACAGGGAGTCTGTGGGCCATCCCTGTAACTCAGTCACTGTTGCTATGTCTAGGCTCTTAACTATTCAAATATGGCAGTGTCAGACCTCTCAAGTGTACAGATATTTGCAGGATGTCCACATTTTTGCCTCATATTTTGGCCCATATCTCATAAACAGCTTTTTCTGGCAAATCACTCTGGGCTCAAGTCAGACTATAGTGACAAACATTTCAGTTTCAGACTTCATACCCTTCCAAACATCCAACATAATGCAAAACCTGTTACTCTCTCAACTGTCTAAGTTTGTTGGAGCAATATTTTGAATGTGTCCCTGTTTTTGGGCCTTTGCTCCACATTTTGTATTACTTAGTCCAGATGTGTTGCTGTAAGAGGTTGTGGGGTATGGGCAGTGATTATCCTGCTGTGAGTATGTGTGTGGCTTGCAAGGTGCTACAGTGACATTATTACCTACTAGCTACCAACTAGCATGGCTGTTTCTGTTCACACACTACTATTATAGAAATCCACTACATTTGACAGTAAATATACATGACATGCTTTGTGTACTACACATCCTATATTCCCTTTACATTCATTCCTACTGTTACATGATATATTTATTGTAGCACAATGTTCTTGTATAACAGTCATGGTTTAGTGGTAAGTCATGCAGACTACTGTTTCCAAGGTCCTGGGTTCAGGACTGACAGTGGGATTTTATTTTGCTTTTGAGCAGACTACAGGCCTTGTCATTCAGAGTGACTAAGGCACTTTTAAGCAGTTGTAACCGGGTTAGCGCTGGTTTGCGTGGAGCTCACGCATGCACACTGGCGTTCAGCTCCATGCACACCCGCTTACAACCGCTTAAAAGTGGTTACTCTTTCGCACACCCGCGCTAATTTCTTTGAAAGAAATGAAAATGGGGAGACAGGAAAGTGGTGAAAAAGGGGTCACAAAGAGGTCAAGACAGTAGGGAAACAAGCTCGGGTTTTGCAGGAGGGATGTAGGTAAGGCCCATAGCTGCCCATTTCTTCATCAGCAACAGCTGTGCATATGTTTGTAATTTGGTGTGACATTTGAAACCTTCCACCCCTGAGAGAGGTGTAAGGACAACAATAATACTTGTTGTACAGCCAATTGTAATTGACAGTTTCCATGTCCAGCAGACATGTGTGCGAAATGGGCAGCTATGTATGGGGCGTAATTTTTTTGTGCGTACAGAGTGCCCTTTTTTTTTTTTTTCAGGTGAGAGTGGTATGTCAGGTGCAGGAAGTCAGTATAGCTGGGGAGGTAGGTTGGGTAGGTTAACAGACAAGACAAACAAGACGCATACAGGGGCGGTGTATAACACATGTGGGGGGTTACACAATTGATGGTGACGGATGTTTGGATATCTAGAGCCCATGAGCCCACAGATGGCAACAGTGGTACTGATATCCCCACCCATGGGCAGTTGCTGCTGTGCCTTCATTGCCCAGGATGGGGCTGTGCTCGGGGCTGTGTAGGCCGGGCAGCAGGCACGCCCGTTAGTTGTGCCACCCATGCCTCAAGCTGGCGTAGGGGCCCAAGAACAGCTTCCAGGATCTCCCTACGCACCACAGTCCGGACATTACGGAGGGTGTGTGGATGTTCTCCTCTGGCCACACTTGCAGAGGGGGGACGAGCCCCATCCCCTGCAGCGCTTCCACCCGCAGGTGGCACAGGGCCACCGGAGGAGGGTCCGGCCTGGGCACTATTGCCAGGTGCACTCACCAGCTGAGTAGGGAGAGGTGGGTCCGCTGGAACCCGCCTTCCCTGTCGTCCTATGTTTTGCATTATGTCATGACAGATTGGGTTAGTAACGTACAATACCATTCACAATTAGTTGTAACAGCATGCATTAGTATTCCCATTAACAAAACACCCAGATATTCAAACCATTGAACAGCAAGCATAACACATGCATATCTTGAAGAGCAATACACAGTCCAACAACATGCAGGGTTGATTGATGGCAACAGGCCATCAGGTTTGGATGTATGAACAGGGCAGATGCATCAGCGTACATGCAAATATGTATGAACCAACAGGACAAATGTCCAGGGGTGTTAATTTTGATTGCACATACTAATTTCACGTAGAATGGATTATATGTGGTTATAGGGAAGGGTGAAGAAAATTTAATTAACAACTTCAAATACCAATACATATGCTGTACATTTCTAATAGCTGCAGATATATACACACTACAGTTCTGCCTACAGTTTCCTATGTGATAACTACTTCAAGTTGTTGATAGGAATGTTACTGCTACATCAATATACATTTTCATTTTTATTCATACAGATTCATATCTGGCTCTGTTCAGCTACATCATCCTGCTACATTTGCTTTATATAGCTATAGACAACTGTGGATGTTTGGTATTTCAGACAACCATACTATCTGCATATTGCAGACTGAGAGCAACATATCCAGATTTTGGGATACACATTCCAGCTGCGGTACCATTTTCAGCACATGTTAGTGTTTGGTTCTGCCTGTCACATTCATTTCATTCTGTACTGACTGCAGTAGACTTTATTCAGGAGTTAGTACTACTTTATTGGTGGATTCATAACTCTTTCTCACACTCTCTCACTTGTTTTATTTTTACAATTCAGGATGGTACTTAATTCTAGGCTTTATTGACATGTTTTACCTGTAGTTCTAACAATCCTTTCCAACAGTCTCACTTCTGTCATGTTTCTGTATTTCTACAGGGATATATCTCACACATGTGTTTTACTCAGCTTCTGCAGCTGTACTTTTCAGCCTGCTGCAGGTTATGTACTATTATATTACAGGTGGGACATCTTTATTTCAGACTTGTTTCATTTTTATGTTTGGATTACAGGCTGCATCACACTTTTGTAATCAAGCAATACTTGCAAACCCTCTTACACTGTTACTTGCACATTTTATTAATTAGTGACTACACTGCACTCTTTTGCTAACTGTCATACTTATATATTTATTTACAGTTACAGGGAGAGAATTACTGACCTGCTTGGTGGTGCAACCATGCCAGCCTATCGCCATAGGCTCTATGGTTTGCAGAACGGACACCTGCAGCTGTAATATAAATAAAGTAATATTGGAATACACATCTCCATAATATCAGCTAGGTTAATTTCTTACATAAATAATTAGATGTAACTTACTCAGTAGTGGGGCGTTGGGCATTTGCCGGGCCTCCTGGATCCAACGGTTCAGTTGGTCCTGCTTCCATCTCTTCAGGTCCGCATGGTGGTGACAGACCTGCTCACCAGTCCTTGGTATCCCTGTGGCACTGGTGAGATCATGAGCCAACCGGTCCCACGCCTCAGCCCTATATGCTCCCCACAGGACCTGGCCCTGCATGAGTTGGGCCTCATGATTGTGGACAAGGAGCCAAACCATATATTTGGACTCCTCAACGCCCCACCTCTGTGCTCGAAAGCAATATATATATATATATATATATATATATATATATATATATACTGTTATGGCTTAGTGATTCAGTACCTTGACTATGGTGCATGGTATCCTGGGTTCGAACCTGGCCACTGCTTTTTATATTTTATGACTGTCTACACAGGCTAGGAGGTGTGTCTGTGTAAAGGCAGCTTTGTTACAGCTTGCTCAACGTTGCCCGTCGGTTAGCTTGTTGGCGCGGCGTGCAGCTCCGCACAAACAGGGTACACTGGTTTACGCGTCATTTGGCTGTCAGCACGCATATTACGCTCAGCTCAGCTATGGGTGCACAGTTTCAGCGTGTTAAACTACTGCTCACCTACGGGCACTCATTTTACACCTGTTAAACCACTGCTCACCTACGGGCAGATGTACTCAACTTGTTAGACTGTAGCTCAGCTATAGGCACATCTGACATTTTTTTTTTTTTTTTATTATCCCACATTTCTTCAAAATATATGGCCCATTTCATTACATTTTACATAAATTCTAATTTTATATGTGTACATATATGTCAGGGACTTGTTTCGTGCTTATTTCACTAAAAAAAAAAATGATGTTGTGGGGGCTCGAACCATGACTGCCTGCTCTTCAGCCGACGTCTCTACCACTACACTATTGATTCTTGGCTTACTTTGCATATTTAGTTCTTAAATGCTTTTCCACTGACTGCTAACTGTGGCTAAGCTACGGGCATGCCCGCGCAAATGAGCGCACTCACGGGCAAACATCTTTACAATTTAAAAAAAAATAATATAAGATGTTCATTTCTACATTTTATGTTCGTAGTCTGTGGAGGCATGTGTTGTGTTGTGTTTATTCACATTTACATGGACTCTGTCATGGGGGTTTACTTTCGGGACTTTTACTCTTCTGGGGGCGTGTCCGTTTGCAGGGCTCAGCCTACGGACACACCCCCTACTGTCTTCCACGGACCGTGTTAGCCTTAGGTGTGATTCAGCATGCCCTCATGCATATGCATGACATGCTGACGTCACACCGTTTAACTGCAGCCTCCGTGTAAGCCTTGTAACTCTTACATGGAGGCTTCGTGAATCTTGCCCCCAGTTTATGAAAAAGCATGATTTCAATAAAATATGCCTGACTTCAAAATATCCCAAATAAGAGCAAAAGCAGTTAAAAACAGCACCACATAAAAGCCACATGGGTAGCAACAACAAAAATAGCTAGACAAACCAGTCTCCATAAGTGCGATTTTTTCTCTTTCACAAATGCAGTTCAAGACCTTTTAAAAATGTTACATAGATGACTGTGTATACCTTCTCTTAGTCCCAAAAATATTTATCTATATCTAGATCTATATATCTATATGTCTATATGTCTATATCTATATATTCATATCTATATCTATATCTATATCTATGTGTGTGTGTGCATATATATATATATATATATATAAAAATATATATACATATATATATATATATATATATATATATATATATATATATATATATATATATTTTATATATATATATATATATATACATATATATATATATATATATATATATCTAAGGTCTATTCCCTTATTCCGTCATGTGGCATAGTATCCTGTTATTAAGGACCTCAGTTTATGATGTCACTGATCTAAACAGCTTGCTTACCTATGACTTTTATGATTCCAATTATGTTTCTCATATTTACAGATTCTTCAGCTTTGCAGGATACATTGTAAAGATTTGCTAAGATGACAAAACTTGCACATATTTTTATTAGCAGAGTATATACCTAGAAACACAGTGGACTGGGAGGTTCAGTGAGTATGCAAAAAGTACGGTGACTCTGAGTCTCAAAGGAAAGAATCCGACTCACAACAATAACAACAATGCATTACATTTCTGTTACCATCCAAACAGAGAAGCTCCTTTCTTTCGAGCTTCATTACTACTAACTTTTCTGACCTTAGTATTAGTGCTTCTTTCTCGTAATCACCCATTGCCGTCTTCCATTAACCACATCATCTGTGGAATCTTCTGATGAGAAGCACCTGTCACACCTTTAGCAATTCCTCCTAATTTGGCACCAAACTCTGTAAGAGGACTTGTTGCTTCACCAGTCAATTTGCAAGCTGTACTATATAAATTTAAAGGGCCCCTTAGAGAATGTATATTGAAAGATTTTTGTGTTGTCTGGATGACCAGTGAGCGACCTGTAAAACAAGTAAGAATGGTGTCATAGAGAAGCATTTTGTACTACATTTTTACAACACTGTAAACGCCGTGATCAGTGTATTGCTGATTTGTTTGTGTGTTCTCCAGCAGAGGTTCCATATTGCGGACCAGTGAAGAGACACTGAAGACAAACTTACTATTTTTCTTGGCTCCCAGCAGCTTTGTGGTCTTAAAACTTCTTTAGTCAGCTTTGCTTCTCTCCAGGTCTTTTCTATTCCTTACCTTCCATTTATTTTATTTATGCATGTGTTTATTTATGCTTAATTTATTTTAATTTAATTTTTAAATCATATTTCTCACTAGTAATTATCCATTCTCACCTCTTGCTTCCTGTCAAGCTGTGTTCATTTGTCTGTTATGTTCTCCTTCCCAATATTATTTGTTTGCTTTCCCTGAATTTTTCCTCATTTTTCATTGACCTCTGTCTACCTTTTTCTTGCACTTCCACTTAGACATACACATCACCTCTTGCTGTACACACACACACACACACACACACACACACACACACACACACACACACACACACACACACACACACACACTCACACACATACAAGTATATTAGTGTGTCCTTGTGTGCATGTGTATGTATACGTGTGTTTGTGTGTGCATATATAAATGGTATAAGCGCCATTTTAAACACTGAATTTCATTGACGTTTCTAGACCTTGCCTAGAATAGTACACTTCATTTCATCTTTGTAAATAAATTCATATTGAATTTTGAAAAAAAAGAACTTATGATTAAGAGTGTTTCTGTTACTGCTGCTGAAATGAAATATGACAGTGGGCCTGATTCATGTACACATGTATTTAGTACTGCCATCTTATAGGTTAATAGGTTCATAGATGTATACTAGGCCAACAGCCCTGGAGCCTTTACAACCTAGCCCATAGAAGTGCCCTGGCATCAGGTGGCCATTAGTTACAGGTGCTTCTATCAAGTAGAGCCAGTGGAGTGATCCCCAGGATGAACGTTCTATTTCCCATCCACTCATCAAGATTTCGCTTGAAAAGGGCCAGTGAGGTGCTCTGCTAGACATGTATGGGAAGTCTATTTCAGAGCATGGGTAGTCTCTGGGTTATGAACCTTTCCCTCCAGGATGTTCTGTTCATTCTGGAAATGAGGTTGAGGTTGAGCAAGTGGTGTCGAGGGATTGGTATTTCTATAGGTGTAACATTTCTAACAGAGCTGGATCAGACATGACTTTGTAAATCAAGCAGAGATCGCCTCTTAATAGATGATATGAGACAGAGAAAAATTGGAGTTTTTTGAGTCTGTCCATGTAGGGCATGTGTTTAAGGCCTAGGATCCTCTTCATAATGTACTTTTGTGGCCTTTCCAGCTGTTGCAGGTGTCTAGTGAGGTACATGCCAAATGGGGCATTATACTCGATGAATGGTCTAATGAGGGAAGAGTAGAGAGAGATGATGACCTCTTTCTTCCTGGATGCAAAACCCTTGGTAATGAGATGTGCCACATAGAAGGACTTTCTGATCACAGTGGCAACGTGATGTTCGAAGGAGAGGTTGCTGTCAACCTGTGTCCCCAGATGTCTCATAATGCCTTCACTGTTCAGTGGGCTACCATCAATGTGGTAATTAGTGGGAACTGACTTTTTCCCAAAAGGAATGACGATGCATTTTTTGGCATTAAGCTTAAGGCTATGGTTTTGACACCAGACGGTGGTCTCAGTGAGGCTTTTCTGTAGGATGTCTGCATCACTTGGGGAGTTAATAATGGCTCCCAGCTTGCAATCATCTGCAAACTTGGTCAGCCAGAGTCTCTCCATGTTGGTCTGGACTTCTGAGAAGTAGATGCCAAATAGGAGCAGTCCTAAGACCGATCCCTGTGGGACTCCACTTGTGACTGTTCAACAGTCTGAGTTGGAGTCTGCTACTTTCACACTGTGAGTTTTATCTGTGAGCCAGTTTGCAACCCACCTAGTGATATAGGGGTTGATACCTAGTTTGGTGAGTCTATCAATAATTCCTGAGTGGGAGATGGTATCAGAGGCCTTTGCCAGATCGAGGTAGGCTGTATGAACTGCCTTGCCCTCATCCACAGCTCTGTTGACTGTTTCAAAGAAGTCAACCAGGTTGAGATGGCATGATCTACCCTTCACAAAACCAAATTGTGTGGGATCCAGAGTTTAGAGATTACCTATAGCCTTGTTAATTAGGTCCATGATGATGCGCTCCATAGCCTTACATATCAGACTCTTGTGCACCTCATACTCACAATACTATGCTATTTGGTATTCAATAAACAGCTGTGCACTCCGTGCATGGTCTCAAAACAAGGGTCAACTGCACAATATGCTAATAACAGCATAAACAGTTAAATTTTATGGTAATTAACCAATCCAACATAGCGGAGCTATTCAGGAATATATAAAGTTAATCCCTTTTGCCCTGAAATATAAATCTCTTTGGAATACACTCACAAAAACACTCTTAGAAAAAAAATGTTAGTGGTATGCGCAACAGGCCTTAATTCAAGATGTTGCTGGTGCCAGACCTCGAGCGAGAAGGAGAAGAGTGTTCAGACACTGTATGACATATCATAGAGTGCACGATGCAGAAATTGTAAAGCGATGTAGCATGGACAGGAAAATAATACAGGAAATATGCAATCTCTGCCACCCTTACTTTACACTCCAGGGAATCTGTGGAGAACCCATCCCAGTGGAAACAAAGGTATGTGTAGCATTACACATATTAGAAAGAACTTTTCAGAGGCCCACATATGATATATTAGAGGTGTCACAGGCCTCAATTCCTAGAATCTTACATCACTTTCTAAATGCAATGCTGCAACATGCAAGGGATCATAACTGGTTCTCATGCACCCCAGAGGAGAGAGCCACAACCATGCAGCAGTTTTAAGCCATAGTGCATTTCTTTGAAGTTTTGGGGACAATAAAATGCATAGACACATAGAAAATCCCCACCCAGTGAACAGTGGAGGAGGTACATCGACAGAAAAAGATACCACTCCATTAACTGTTAGGTTGTCTGTAATGCCCAAGTGATCATCTATAATGTGTGTGTGCAGGTAACCCTGGCAGTTTCCATGACTCACACATATGGCACGCCTGTGACCTGTACACAAGGTTTGGTAGGGGTGACTTTCCAAAAGAACATCTATTGGGATGCAGGTTAAGCACTAAAATCTTAGCTTATGACACCCATGAAATACTCACACAACCCACTGAGCACAGATATAGCAATGCCCATGCTCAAGCTAGAACTATAGTAGAATATGTATTTGGCTTGCTCAAATCAAGGTTCTATAACCTAGACACATAAGGAGGTGTCATACAGTAAGATCCAGACACCTCTGTAAAAATACTGATGGTCTGTGCCATGTTGAACAATATAATTTGTGGGAAACAGCTTCAACAAGGATAACAAGGTTCTCAGGATGACAAGCAGGGACAGGAACTCCAGCAGATACAAATGAAGAGACTGAGGAAGAACTACTAATTGCAGATACTGCTGGCATATGCAGGCACACAAAAACTCCCATGGCTCTGTCCAAGACACAGATGATAGCACACAATTATTATCTAAATGAAAAACTTAGATCCTAATCACATGCAAATATTAAAACTTATGCCTGCGAAAGTCCTTAGTCTTTACTTTATCATCTGTCAGCATTAGACAGACCCAGCCCCGAAAGATATGTTTTGTAGCTACAGTATTATCCAAGGTGAGTTGAACATGTAAAAAAAATTACAGTGATCACTTTCATATGCAAATACTTATTTGACAATATGATCAAACATGTCTCAACAGTACATTAATGTCAGCGGTAAGTCATGAGTGAATTATGCAGTATAAATGTATGATTGTGCCTGGTAGTGCAGATCATACATGACAGATGACCAATGTAGATAACTCAACAATGAGCAAGTCAATGTTAGCCATCATTTGCAGACGTTTAGGAACAAGTAACTAATCATAACTAGTAAGACCGAATTAATAAGAATAATACCAACCTCCATAATCTTTATATTCCTTCTTAAGAGTAACATTGAACCCATCTGAGGAAAAATAATTCCCTTTCCTCAACATCAGAACTGTTCCCTTCTTACACTGGCCTGCACCCCCCCCCCCTCAATGCACATAGTATCAGAAACAACCCGGACCACATAAGTGCTTTTATTTTCCAGCACAAACCAGACATTCCAGCAGTCACAAAATCCTGGGTCAAAAGGATTCCCCCAACCAACTTCCAATACTTTTTAACCTCCTTCAAGTATGTGAAGATATGCAAACCACTACTGATTGCTGCAGCCTATCTACACTCCCCTGCTTCCCTAAATAAATTCAAATCACTGATCACCAACATCCTTAATAACTGTCTCACAAATAGCAGCATAGCAATTCCAGGTGATTTCAGTCTTAATTATCTTGGCCCACTTTCATCTGACATAAGTTATTTCCTAGCAGACCTATGTTTCCTTCAGTTTATAAAAAAAACAGCAAGACCTAACCTCAGGTCCTCCAAACACTCCAAACCTGACCTGGTTATTACAAACATTTCAAACTCCATCCCCAACATAAATAAATATTCTGCCACCATCACTTAAAGACAACTGCCCAATCACCTTTAGAGTTGTTAACTCTCCTATAAAACTATTATCAATATTAAAATCCTTCAGAAACCTGAATAGCACAAATATAGACAAACTCAGAGCCTTTCTCACAACCTACAACAGCAGCCATATAATTTCCTTACATGACCCTTATACTGAAGCTATAGCCCTAATCAGCTTTCTATGTCATCCGCCAAACAGATTTTCCCCATTTATCCACAGGCTTTACAGACCCACTAAAACTGAATGGATATCGACTGAACTCAGATATGTTTTAAATCTAAGGGATGAAGCATGGTAAAATGGAAATAGATCCCACTACTGACAACCGCACCTCCTTTATAGTCTTGTTTAACCTAGCCAAGAAATCCATCAGAAGGCACAAAAGAAGTTCCAAAGAAACAGATTACCCTGTTGCATTCTCCCAAACACTTTTGGAAAGAGGCTAACCTACCTGCAGGAAACATTTTCCTCATGATACCCTGTCTAAAAATACTATTCAATATGGTACAGCAAAAGAAGCAGAAGATTTCCTTAAAGAATTTAGTAATCTCCCATCAATAAACTCCACACCTCTCACAGGTCACCTACCACCATTCGCCCCCCTCTTCTACTTCAAATCAATACATCCTAAAAAGTCTGTATTCTAATATTTCCAATGACAGCCCTCCTGGATCTGACCACATGAGCCCTTGCTTCATATATCACTGCAGAAACTGAATATGTTTCCTCCCTCCCTCCCACATATATAATATGTCTCACACAAAACATGTCTACTCTAATTAAACTTCTCCAAAAACAAACCAACCCAAAATATACCTTTCAATTCCATACAATGTCCATCCTTCCAGTTCTGGACAAACTTCTTGAAGTACACCCAGCTCTCCCTCTATATCCAGCATTACCACCTACTCTCCTGTGAACATCATGGATTCTGGCCTGGACAAGATATTATGACAGCACTTTAGTCCCTAACTAATGAAATCCTGCTAAACACTGAAAATGGCTTCCTTCCAGGTGCCCTGTTTATAGGCCTGGCAAAGGCATTTCACCTAATTGACCACTATCTTCTCCAAAACAAACTAATTGAAAATTGGTATCAGTCCATATGCTGCTCCCTGGTTTAATTTTTTCTCACTGACAGATACTACAGAGTTAAAAACGGACCAGAATCAGCACCTATTATCACATGTGTACCACAAGGATCCATTCTTGCCTCCTCCTTATCTCTATATTCATTAACAAACTTACTTGTGATCTTACCCATGCTCCACCTATCCTATATGCTGATAACATGGTAATTTACTGATCTAGTCAGTCTCCCACTAACATTCAATAGCAACTCCAGTCACACTTAACATGGCTGCACCAGTGACTAATAAACCACAAGCTACTTTTCAACCCCACCAGGACAAAAGCACTGGACTCTTTAGCTATATTTGACCTGTACAACCATTTCAGAGAGACAACCTCCACCTTCAAATACCTAAGATTATGGCTTGATTAATCACTAAACTACATTTCCACATAGATAATATGAGAGCCAACATAAACCCCCTCCATTTCTGAGTCAAAAAGATTTCCCCTTTTCTACTCCAACCAGCCAGACCAGCCACTGGTAAAGGAGTTTTCCTTTATCATCTTGAATACTGGCTCCCAATTTTTGATTCTGTCTCAAAGAAAAACATTGCCACACTCCAGACTATTCTCTAACTGTATCTGACGATTCATTACAAACTCAAATCTCTGTTAGCATCAGTGTATCAGCCTACAAAAAGCCAAATGGCTACCCACAAAACAAATAACTAACATACTTTTAGGACACCATTTCTGCAAACTACTTCATCTTCACACATTTACTCCTCTTACAGCTAGACTTCATGAAAATCTTTCCATAGAAACCGAGTCACTACTCACAAGCCACACCAACTCTGATTACCACTAGAACCAAAGTCCACAGCACTACACATGCTTTCTCCTCTCTGGCACCTACTTTTTAGCAAGCTTTTCCCATCAACATTTGAGAAATCAGCACTTATTCCAAGTTCAGAATGCAACTCAAAAAGCACTTAAAGCACTTCTTCATCCAAGCTGAATGCTCCTACCTCAACATAGGAGATATGATCAAACCTATCTCTTTTCCAAGTATCTTCTTCTCTCTCAAGATTTGTTGAAGACTGGCCCAAATTATCAACTAATATATACATATATATATATATATATATATATATATATATATATATATATATATATATATATATATTGTACATTACACTCTGCTTGATTGTACATTGCAACAAGCTTGTTTACTAGAATGTATATGCATTTTATTTCTATGCAATTAGTCTGCGATTAGCATTGCTGCCTCACAGCAAGAGGTTCTCTGGTTTGATCCTCTGCAGGGGTGCCTTCTGTGCGGAGTCTGCATGTCCTCCCTGTGGTCGTGTGGGGTTCCTCCGGGTGCTCTGGTTTCCTCCCACATCCCAAAGACATGCTGTAGGTGGATTGGACACTCTAAATTGGCCCTAGGCATAAGTGTGTGCATGTGTGTGCCTTCTGTGGAAGGTTGGGCGCCGGGCTGGCAACTTGACACTGTAAAACTCTACTGCCAATCATGAACGGACAGGGGATCCACTGTGGTGACCCCTAACCGGGAAAAGCCGAAAGAAGAAGAAGAAGTCTGAACTACTCTGTTATTGCTTGCATTGCTGTATTTTTTTTTTAGTGAAATGTTTGTATTTCACCTAAGCTGAGCCTGAAACTGGTCAATACTAATGAGTGCACTACCCCCAATAAAGAAATATAAATAAACGAATAAATAAATAAATAAACAAATACATGCATACGTGCATACATACACACATACATACATACATACATACATCCAATACAATTACAGTCAACAAATATGTAATCAATACTTTACAGCTGAAAAGGTAAAAGAAATATTAATAAAACATTTTTTTGCAATACATCTGATGAAAGCAAGCATTTGGCTAAGCAGGCATTCACTATTTACCCTGTACATGAAACACAGGAAGCTCAAATTCACAAAGAAATGTACAAAGGGCAGGGCACAGTTATCTTCAATTGCACTGGATGGGTAGGTCATGGAGTCTGCAGGAAGGCAAGCTTGACACCAAGGAAGTGAGAGGGTGTATGAGTAAGAAACTAGTTTTTCAGCAAGTATACTATTTCCAGGGCCAGTAAAAACAATTTTTTTTAGATAAAATGTGAGTGTATGAGGTGGTATGGACAACAAGATCTTTAATTGGTGTGTGTCTGGATGAACATAAGCAAGCACTATTCTAGCACTAAGTCCTTTGTTGTTCAACAAGCGTGAGCCATTCATGGTAGAGAAGCCAGTTTAACATCACTGTCCATGACCATGAGAACCACCTCTGCCAGGAATTGCACTACTACTTCCACAGCCCTGGGTAGAAGTTGGGTTGTTACCTGAATGTTAGTGATTTCTGCTGGGTGAGATCTCCTCATGGTTGCATCCAGGACCATTACCACATGGTCCAAAATGACTGAGTGAGAACACCACAATCACTGACAGATCAGTGGAAGTAGTGCCACTATGGAAGCAGGATCTTGCTTGGCCACATTTGATGATTTAGCACCTCTCCAGCCACATGGATGCTGACCTCCCTTAGCAGATGTTCCATTACAGATATAGCCCAATCGAGTGTGTCATTCATCTTGTCCAAGCAGTCGCCCACAAGGTTCAGGTAGTGTTCCACATCAGAATGCACAACATTTAGTATTTGCACTATCTCTTCTGAGACCCTGGTGGAATGTGCCTGAACTCCTTGATGACCCTACACATAAATTGTGTGTCACGTACTGACACACCCACTTCAGGAGGAGAGTTGACAGCAGTACATCTCTCAACACTCCTGTGTGGAACCTCACCTTCTCAGTGGGTATATGAAGACTGCCATCTCTGCAGCTGCAGTAACCACACTGTTCTGACCAACTGTGCTACCTTCAACCTGTCCTTCATCAGAGGTCACTGTGTCATGTGTATGCATAGCCATACTGACTGTTTCTGAAATATGGTCAGGGGGTTTGAGAGCCACAACTTCAGTGTCAGACTGACCTCTGCTCCTCCAGACAGTGCCTAATCATCACCGCCATCATCTTCAGGGGCTACCGGTACTCTGACATCAGGTGGTAAGAGATCCAAAGTTCCATTGTTAGGATCACCTGTGATAATAAGTAATTAACAAGGCAAAGAGAGAAACTGAATAAAAATTGATCAAACTTATATTATGGAAAATGTAATTTAAGCAATACTAGATGCAAATACAATTAAAAAAGGACATTAATGTATACATAAATCTAAAAAAAACTATTGACTACCATGTGCAGATGGTCCTGCAAAATCAGCACCAGATGTGCCTAGATAGAAGAAATGGAGATGAAAAATGGAAGATAAGTATCACAATGCAAATGGCACAATAACCAGAGAACAATCCCCTTCAAATCTGCTTAAAAAGAAACATCTTATACAAACATCTTCTCCCCAGTTTACTTCTTCACCAGCTTCTCTCTTTCTCTCTTTCTCTCTCATTTTCTCTCTTCTCCCCCAACTACCCTTTCTCTCTCTCACTATATACGTATATATATATATATATATATATATATATATATATATATATATATATATATATATATATATATATATGTGTGTGTGTATGTGTGTGTGTGGGGGGGGTGGCTAACACTGAGCAGCATTCTATGTACCTTCTCCATTGAAATAATTGACTTCAATAACTGGATTAGTTTTTGGTGTCATTCAAAGGGGGTCTAATATTTGTCAACCTGGGAGCATATGATTGACAGACCACACTGCTTCACAAGGCATGGCCTGCATCTGTCCCCTCTAGGGTTTTGAATACTGGCAAATACATTGTCCACCACCTAGTCCTTTTTTTAGATAATGCCAACCTGATAAAGTTACCAACATAATGAAACAGGCAAAGAAAAATATCCAGGTGTTAATGATCGGTGGTAGGAGCTTAAACAAGAAACTCCACTCTCTACAAGCCCTTCTCACCTTGGAGGAGATTGACATCTGTGCAGTGATTAAGAAATGGTTTAAAATAGCAGAGAGCACTTTAGCTGTGCAGGGCTATAACACCTTTCACATATTTAGACCAGCTACTTTGCAGGAAGGGAAATAAAGTTGGAGGTGTCTCAAAGAGATATATATTAAGGCTATTAAAGTAGCATGATGCACTAGAGTTTCTTCATGTCCAAATACCCATCAGAAAGGTTCCTTACTGTATATTAGCTAGCTATAGATCTTATTCTATGACAAAAGAAAGTCACAGCTCCTGTCTACAGGAACTTGAGTCACCCAGTACTAAAACCAACATCATGTTCCTGGGTGATCTAGACTATCCAACTATAGACTGGAAAACTTATACCACCACTAGTGCACATGGACAGTGATTCCTGGACTGTCAGAATACAAATGCACAGGAACAATAATTCAGAGTACCCACTAGGGGGAATAACATCTTGGATCTTGTCCTTACTAGTTTGGAAGCATCTTACACCATCCTTCACAAATCTTCATCGCTTGTTAGGTTTGACTATAAAATACTCTCCTTTGTAATAGAACTAAAACCAGAGATCCATTCCACCCAATGTACCTTTAAAAATTTCTTTAAGACAATATACCTACTCCAAACTGGCAAGCTTTAAATTCCCACCAGTCTCAGTTACCTCAACTGAACATACAAATATGTATACCAGCACACTACATAAGCATGTAAACAACTTCATTGGTGCAGTCGTACCTCATAGGAACTAATGTATGGCAAACCCCAGAAATAAACCCACATGGTGTAATAATATTTATTTTATTTGTCTTTTGTTAACCGGGTTAGTCCACCTGGGCTGGTAGCCCATTTTTAGTGGAGACCTAAGAAGAAAAGCTCCTTACAAGCTAAAACTAACAATTATAAAGTTACAGTGCAAGTAATATGAAAATGAATACATAACTACATACATCCATGCCAAATAACATAACTACAAACAATCATGCAACAATGGAAAATTAACAAAAGTATAAAATGTGGCACAAAGTACAGCTGAAAAATAATACAGATAGAAACATTGAGTAAAAATATAGATTTACTACAGGACATGCAAAATAAAAGAGATTATCAGAATAATAATACAAGTCTCATAAATATCTTTATTGACAAAACCCCTTAGTAGAGAGGAAGAGCAAGTATTAAATAGAAGGGTTGAAGCAGAGAGGTTTGGAGGAAATATTTAGGAGAGCCAGGAGAGTGAAAGAAAAATGGTTATGAGAAGGGAGAATGGGAAGTATAATAGTTAAGAAAGAGGAAACATGAAATAATTAAGAAAGACAAAACACAAGATATAAGTATAGTATTGCTCAGTGGCATAGTTGAGATACCACAGTACCAGTTATTATAAAATTATATTAAAGTAAGGAGAGGAGAATTGTTATAATCTAATGACTGGGGGAGTATATGTTAGGTAGGGTGGTGACAGGTGCAGGAGGGAGAGTTAGCAAGTTAGTTTTTCAATTCTCTTTTGAAATGGATCGAAGTTTGGAATGAAAGTATATTGGTTGGGAGATTGTTCAAAGTTTGAGATACGGAGTATTTATAATGTAATCTGCCTATAGTTTTGTTAGGCCTGTAGGTGTCAAGTAGCAGTTGATCAGAACTACAGAGAGATTGTTAAGGTTTGTAAAGGGATTGGAGAGTGGACAGGGAGAGACAGTCTACAGGTATGTAAAGTAGAGAATGTGTCATCTGTAGCTGAGAAAGATGGAGTAGTTGAGGGAATTCAAGCCAGTGTAGTTGTTTAAGGGCGAGGCAGTGATGGGATTTGTAAAGGAAGTTGCAAGCAAATCTGGCTGTGTGGTTGTAAGTTTGTTCATGTTTGGTTAAACGATTTGCTTGGAGGTGGGTAAATATAGGGGAAGCATAGAGAAGGCAGGGGAGGAGGCAGGCTGGAGCAAGTGAAGTCCTCGAGGTGATGGATAAGAATTTTTTTGTTTCTATACAGTAAATTGAGTTTTTGATTGGTCTTTTTGATGGATTGTTGGATATGATGGTCAGATTTCAGGTGATCGTCAATTGTCATTCCTAGAAGTGTGATATGGGAGTCAGCATGAATGATGGTGTTGTCTAAGGAAGAGATACTGAAGGAAGTTTTAAGGTTGGACATAGATTTTGGAAGGAAAAGAAGAGGCTTAGTTTTCTTTAGGTTAAGGATGAGTTGGTTATTGATTAACCAGTGCTCAGAGAAGTTAAAAGAAGTCTGTGTGAAGGAGTGAAGGTTGGTAGGATTGTTGCAGAGGGTAATAAGAGTAGAATTGACAGCATACTGGATCGGTGATGAGGTGCAGCATGCGGAACACAGATTATTAGTGAAAATATTAAAGAAGGGGGCCTAGAATTGATTCTTGGGGGACTCATGTTTAGAACAGGACCAGAAATGAGTCAAGGCTAAGAAAACCAATCAGTGAATGTTGTAGGTAAGAGAAGGGGGAAAGTTTATACTTTACTTACAATGATGGAGTAACAACTTGCATAATATGAGAGAAGAAAGAGAGTGTTATCTATGGGTGAACCAATTCACATATGGAGAGGAATAAAGCTATAGAAGCTATTCCAATGTAAAGAACACAAGTAGACAGAGTCCTAACAGAATAGTAGAGCTGGGAAGTACAAGGGCTACCATGGTACTAAGTTCGGTGATATGCTTTCTGCCTTATTTACAAGTACCTACCAGAAAAGAGCAATGTAAACAAACATTAAAGATATTGGAGTCTTGTTTTTCTCTGCTGTTAGTCTGGGTCGTGGTGGCACAAGTTGGATGTAGTAGTGGTTCAGCAGAGGTCTGTCCTGACAGGTTTTGCCACTGAGACATCTTGCTAAAAAAAAGAAAAAGAAGACAGGAAATTTGACAAGTGGAATGTGTGAATAGTATGGATGCAGGAACGCAAAGGAGTTAGAATAGGTAGGGTTTCTGAGAGTGAAGAGCTGAAAGGTGGGTGGTGGGCAAAAGAGAGGAAGCAGAAAAAGATAGAGAACAGGGTAGTCAAGTAGTCAAGGGGAAAGAAAGCTGTTTCTAGGAGGGATGTTAGTATCCAAAATGCAGAAATAAATAGTACAATTATGGAGCAGCAGGTCTAAATTACATAATGGAACTAAGGCTGTTTGGGCAGGATATGTAGTTAACAATGTAAATATTCACTACCAGATATAAATCTTTGCATACAGGTTTTGCAGTTAGGAATGCAGAATATTCACAGCTCAAATATATAAATTTTTATATGTGTTATACAACTAAAAAGCAGATATTCATAACTCAAAAATATACATCAAATATATAACTTTACAAACAAGTCGTATAGCTTCAAATGCAGATGTTCACAACTTATATACATAACCTTGTATATAGGCTATGCAGATACAAATGCACATATTCACTATTCACATATAAAACTATGCAATACAAAATACAATCTGAGGGCATACTACTGTTAGTTACAAATGTTTGTGTTGTCCCAAGAGAATGAATCCTACCAAATATTACCACAAGTCCCACTCTAAACCACACTATGAATAACTCTAGCAGTCCTACAGGTAGTTAGTGTAACAAAGATATCAGTACTGGCTTCCACATCACATGTTTAATGGAACAAACCCAGATAGTTAGCATTCTATCGCCCTGAGTTATTTTCAGAAGCACTATGTATGTCTAAACTGAAATATTACTCAAAAGTCCAATATTGAATCACCTCACTGCCTGGTAGGCACTGTAGCAGCCTGTCGCAGTGTAATTACCAACAAATATAAAAAAGCAAATAGAAAAGCAATTATGGCTTTAGTACATCACTGCAACCTGAACAGTGTGAGTGGAGAGTGAGATGGATCAGAAAAAGATGACAGAAATCCCTGGTTTGTCTTTTAGGTGCCACAAGGCATGCTGGTAGGTGAATAAAGAAAGGAAAATCACAGCAAATGCGAGCTGCTCATTCTAACAATGGTTACATTAAATTTAGGTCTAGAAATGTGTTGAGACTAAGAAAAACAATCAGTGAAAAAAAAAATTCTAAGCTTGTTTCATGCCTTTCCTGTAACTAGTCTAGTCCAGATACAGATTTGTTGTATCCAGGGCTGTTTGTAAGCTTCTGAGCCCTCCCAAGCCTTCCTGTGTTGGAGGGAAGCCTTCTAGCTTATCAGTGGCCGTGGTCAGCACTAGGTAGCCTATCTACTACAAAAGGAGTGGTTTCTGGCCCAGAAATTGAGGTATATTGACCATTTGGGCAGTTTTTCCATCTCTTTCAACTTTCTAGTTTAAAAGCTTACGTTTGTGCTTTTCCCACCTTTCCTGTAACTAGTCTAGTCCAGATACAGATTTGCTGCATCCAAAACTGTATGTAAGCTTTTGAGCACATTAAGCCTTTCTGTGCTGGAGAGAAGCCTTCTAGCTTATCAGTGGGAGTGGTAAGCACTAGGTAGCCTATCTACAACAAGAGGAGTGTTTTCTGGCCCAGAAATTGCACTTTATTAGCTGTTTGGGCAGTTTTTCCATCTATTTCAACTTTCTGGTTTGAAAACCCACGTTTGCACTTGTTTCACACCTTTCCTGTAACTAGTCTAGTCCAGATACAGATTTGCTGTAACCAGGACTGTTTGTAAGCTTTTGAGTGGTGCCAATGTCTGGTCTTCAATTTTTCCATTAGATCTGCTAGTTCTCTCCTCTCCTGCACATTTACTAGTTTATTAGTGTAGCACTTTACCAGACTTCTTGTAGCAATTATTGTAGCACACAAAAGTGCTACCAGCACTAAATGTTCTACAAGGAAACAGCTCCAGTCCTTACTATTAATGTCCACCCCTCCAGGCATGTCTAAAGGTCAGTTCTCTGTGCATTTTCCTATTAACTTGGTGATCTTGGGCATCCTGAGGCAATGTAGCAAATGCCTAATGTACACTGACAGCTCTCTCCTCTTACCTACCAACACTCAGACTTGTGAGAGATGCACTTATATATCCAAATTGGAAGTCACACACTCTCCAGCCAAGACCAGAATAGCTGGTCAGGAGGAGAAGGTCAACATTTGCACCACACCACATGGAACACATAGCCCTCCAGAACACACACCAGCACTGCCTTCACATAAAAACACAAACTGCACACCCACCTTCGCAGAGGCTCTCAAAAAAATCTACCCAAAGAGCAGAGACCTCCAAGGCAGAAATGTACTTGACCACCACAAAACAACACTAATCACGAGACACATAAATCTTCTAAACAGGGTGCCACTCAACCAAAGGCCCTAAGGCAAAAAAGCTTGCCCAACACACTAATCATAGGTGGCACAATAGTGAGGCACACTGATGTCTCACCCACTAGGTTGAATAGGGAGAAAGTAACAGTCAGCTGCCTGTCAGGCATCAGGATCTGCCACATAACGAACACATTCAGGTCACTCAACAACAGGAATAAATATGAATCTGTCATTGTACATGTGGGTGTGAATGACCTGAGACATACCTCCCTGGACTACATAAAAAGAGACATGGAGGAGGTCTAAGATTATGTAGCCCAGGTGGGTATGACCTCTAGCCCTGAGCTGCATCCTGTCATCTCCCAGAATTATACCACAGTACAAGCAGAAAATGATTGATTTCAACAATTGGCTAAGTTTCTGGTTTAATTCTAAGGGGATTCAGTATCTGTCTGCCTGGGATGACATGATTGACAGACCTTGATGCTTTGACAGAGATGGCCTGCGTCTGTCACCCCTGGACTTCCAGATACTGGTCAAGGCTCTTGCCACCGCTATAGTGACTTTTTTAAGTGGTGTTCCAAAGATCAAATTACCACCATAACAGCTACAAACAAATGCAATCTGAGGGTCATGCTGCTCAACACTAGAAGTCTAAATCTCAAAATGCACTTGCTCGAAGCACTCTTTAAAATGGAGAACATCAACATTTGTGCCATAACAGAGACCTGGTTCAAGGCAGCAGAAAGCACCCCTGCACTACCAGGCTAAAGCTCATTCCACACCTTTCGGCCCCAGAACATGTACCGAAGCACTAAAGGTGGTGGTGTTTCCATATTCATAAATGATGCACACACCTCCAAACTAGTAGCCCAAAATAACACATCTGATATACTTCAGATGCAGCTAGCATTGGGTAAGACAGCGATTCAGGTCATAGCCTGCTATAAGTCACCAACCATGTCCCAAGACTCACAGTCCACATTCCTAAGCACCCTGGAGAATATTAGGGTCCAACCTAACACTCTCATACTGGGAGACTTCAACTCCTCCTCCATTAACTGGGAAAACTACTCATGTACCAATACATTTGCCCAACATTTCCTGGAATTCATTAATTCCAATGCCCTGGACCAGCTTATTCTTGGATTTCATTAATTCCAATCCCTGGACCAGCTCATTCTTACCCCCACTAGAGGTAGCAACATCCTTGACCTGATCAGTACTAACAT
Organism: Protopterus annectens; assembly: GCF_019279795.1. Lineage (NCBI taxonomy): Eukaryota > Metazoa > Chordata > Ceratodontiformes > Protopteridae > Protopterus > Protopterus annectens. The sequence continues at coordinate 873,105,338 of NC_056734.1, forward strand.
GGATGACTGTTGCTCTACACCAATAGTCAACTCCTCCCTGGCTAGATCTGACCCACAAACTAATCACCTTGGAACCCCCCCCCCCCCACAAAGGTAACCACCATGAAAAACTTCTTCAAAGCTAACTTTGGGCTCCTAAAAACAGAAGTGTCTAAATTCACAGCACCCATGCAAATGGAGTTGCATGCCACAGAATCATACACCAGTGCACTGTACAAACACGTACACAAATGCATGGATCTCACCATACCCAACAGAACCAAGAAGCTCTCTTCCAAAAAAGGAAGCCAGTCTGTTGGGCCCCTGCCATAAACAAACTCTACAACAGAAGGAGGAAATTGATGTGGGATAAGGTGAAGTCCCAAGACTGGAAAAACTCCCTTATCAGCCTCAACAAAAAGTTGAGATCCCTTGTCAAATCCTCTAAAGCTAGCTGTGAAAACAGTATTGCAGCAGATAGTAAAGACAACCACAAGGTCTTCCATAATTATGTAAAGAATCTCTATGGCAATACCCAGATTTGCTCTGAGCTACTGCACAATGGTACCTTCTAAACCAAGTCAACAGATATTGCCAATATACTGACTGACAGATTCAGTGCCAACTTTACCCCTCCCCCCATAGGACCAGTCACAATGCCAGTAGATTGCCAGTAACCCAGTATTACTGCAGCATAGGTTAAAACAGTACTGTCCAAGTCCAAGAATACAGCTTCTATGGGAACTGACAATATCCCTGGCTGTGTTCTACATGAACTACAGAGTTAACTGGCACCTCACCCGTGTGCCCTGTTCAATCACAGCCTCACCTCAGGCTTTGTCCCTACCGAATGGCACACTGCTACAGTCATCCATCTCCACAAAGGAGGAGCGACTACAGACCCTGGGAACTATCGCTCCATTAGCCTGACGAGTCTGATATGCAAAGCTATGGAACACATCATCATGGACCTAATAAACAAGGATACAGGGAATCTCCAAACTCTGGGTCCCACACAGTTTGGTTTTGTGAAGGGTAAATCATGCCTGCTCAGCTTGGTCAACTTCTTCGAGTCAGTCACCAAAGCTGTGGATGAAGGCAAGGTGGTTCATACAGCCTACCTTGATATGGCTAAGGCCATTAATACCATTCCCCACTCAGGAATCAAAGAAAAACTCACAAAGCTAGGCATCAACCCCTATATCACTAGGTGGGTTGCAAACTGGCTCACAGGTAGAACCCACAGTGTGAAAGTAGCTGAATCCAGGTCAGACTGCTGACCAGTCATGAGTGGGGTCCCACAGGGTTCAGTCCTGTGTCTTCTCCTGTTTGGTATCTACTTCTCTGAAGTCCAGGCCAACACAAAGGGACTCTGGCTGACAAAGTCTGCAGACGATTGCAGGTTGGGAGCTATTATTAACTCCTCGAGTGATGTTGACATCCTACAGAAAGGCCTCACTGAGACCATCGACTGGTGTCAGAACCATGGCCTTAAGCTCAATGCCAAAAAATGTGTCATCATCCCCTTTGAGAAAAACCTGGTTCCCATGAATTACCACATCAATGGTAGTCTACTAGACACAGAAGGCGTTATAAGAGATCTGGGAACACAGGCTGACAGCAACCTCTCTTTTGACCACCACATTGCCACTGTGGTCAGAAAGTCCTTCTATGTGGCACATCTCATTACTAAGGGCTTTGCATCCAGGAAGAAAGAGGTCATTGTCTCCCTCTACTCTTCCCTCATTAGGCCAATCATTGAGTGCAATGCCCTATTTGGCATGTACCTCACTAAACACATGCAACAACTGAAGAGGCCTCAAAAGTACCTCACAAAGAGGATTCTAGGCCTTAAACATTTGTCCTATATGGACAGACTCAAAGAACTCCAACTATTCTCTTTCTCATATTGCCTATTTAGAGTTGATCTCTGCTTGACTTACAAAGCCATGTCTGACCCAGCTCTGTTAGAAATGCTACATCTAAAGAAATCCCAATCTCTCCACACCACATGCTCCAGAGACCTCAACCTCATTACCACAATCAAGAGAACATGCTGGAGGGACAGGTTCATAACCCAGAGACTGCACATGCTACGGAATAGATTTCCCATACATGTCAAGCAGAGCACCTCACTTGCCCTCTTCAAGAGAAATCTTGATGAGTGGATGGGAAATAGAAAATTCACCCCAGGGATCACCCCAGTGGCTTTACTTGACAGAGGCACTGGGAACTAAGGTTGGGTGGCACGATGCCAGGGTAATCCTATGGGTTAGGCTTGTAAAGGCCCCAGGGCCATTAGCCTAGTACATACCTATGAACCTATGAACCTATGAATGCTGTAGGTAAGAGGAGAGGGAACCTTATACTTTACTTATAATGATGGACTAACAAATTTCATAATATGACAGAAGAAAGAGAGTGCTATGTATGGGTGAACCAGTTTACATATGGAGAGGAATAAAGCTATATAAGCTATTCCAAGATAAACAACAGAATAGTAGAGCTGGGAAGTACAAGTGCTACCATGATACTAGGTTTGGTGATGTGCTTTTGGCCTTATTTACAATTAGCTACCAGAAAAGAGCAATGTAAAGATACATTAAAGATACTGGAGTGTTGCTTTGCTCTGCTGTTCGACTGGGCCATGGAGGTGCAAATTGGATACAGTAGTGGTTCAGCAAAGGTCTGTCCTGACAGGTTTTACCACTGAGATTGCTTGATTAAAGATACTGGAGTTTTGCTTTGCTCTGCTGTTAGAGTGAGTTATGGAGGCACAAGATGGATGCAGTGGTTCAGTAGAGGTCTGTCCCGACAAGTTTTGCCACTGAGATTGCTTTTTGTCTGGCTGGTAGGCACTGTAGCAGCCTTTCACCATGTAATTAGCTGACAAAAAAACAAAAAAAGGAAGTAGAAAAGCATTTATGGCTTTAGCACATCACCAGGATCCAAACACTGTGAGTGGAAAGTGAGAGGGGACTGGAAAAAAAGTTTTCAAAAAGTTATCAAAACTTTTATAATAAAAAGAAAGGAATTTTCACCAAAAGTCAGAAGAGTAATTCCCAGAATGTTAAAGCCCTTGTCAATGAAATAAACTTTCAACTCAGGAGCTCAATAAAATCCAATAAAGCCATGTCTGAGACTAAAAAAGACAAAGACAATCACAATGCATTATTTAGTTATGTTCGTAATCTCAAAAGCACACCTCAGCAGTGTGCTGAGCGGATTGTCAACGGTGTTACCTACAATGAGGCTTAAAATATAGCAAACCTACTTGCTGATAAATTTAGCTCTAACTTTACCCCTTTCTCCTCAATCTATCCCTCAAAATATACCAGAAACTGTCAATGTGCTGTCAAAAGCTAAAAAAATACTGCATTGATGGGTCCTGACAATATCCCTGACTGTGTCATAAATAGCACGAAGCACAATTTAGCCACACCACTAACAACACTGCTCAGTCTCAGCCTCAATACAGGTTTTGTACAAAGTGAAAGAAGAACCTTGATTGAGAACTAGTGTAAGACAGGGTGATAATGGTAACACCTATGACTCTGAATTTCCAGCATTAAGGAGGTCAGCAAGATTACAACATAAAAATAGTTTTAGGGACGATCAAGTTTTTTTAGGAGCTCAGGGCCCAGTAGGGAAGAAAAACAGTTACAGGGGTCCACCAGTGTGGAAGAAGAACACATACCATTAGATGGTGGTATAGATAGGAATATTGGGCTCGATAATGACTCTATTAGTTATGGCTATGGTGGTTTACTTTGTACTTACAAAGGTTTCAACATATTTAATTATGGAGGGATAGAAATTACTAAAGACATCTTTCATTTGTTTATGAAGGGTATTAAATTTGTTCCTTCACATAAAGTAAGAATTAGTGACACCTTGACTGAACTAAAACTTTTTGTTAGAAAATTAAATCTAGGTCTTTTGTACAAGGACTCTAATAGACAAATTAGTATGGAAAGAAATGCTCTTTCCTTTAAGAGGAAAAGTTGTTTCAACCCCCCTCTTCACCCCTTATTAAATACTTTTGAAAGTATTTGTTGTCAGGAAATATATCAGACCATAAAAGAACAAAAACCAAGGTTTTCAAATTTAACTATGAATGAAAAATTAGTGTTAGAACAACTGAGGAACAAAAGGGATTTAAGGTTTATGAAACCTGACAAAGGAGGTGGCATGACAGTGGTGAATAAAACTGATTATAATAATAAAATCACTTGTATGTTACATGATGAAAGTAAATATGAAGTTGTGTCTCGAAATAAGATTAAACTAGCTAACCAGAGAATTAGTTTATTTCTGGAAGATTCTTTACTACAGGGGGTAATAAACGAAGAGATTTTCAATTTTTTGCAGATAGAGAAACCAACTATCCCTATAGCCTTTGGGATACCAAAGACACATAAAGATGTTAGGGATCCCCCATATAGGTTGATTATAGCTGGACAAAACAGTATTACCTACCCTTTAGGTGTATTTGTGGATAGGATGGTTAGGAAACATCTAGTGGCTATTGAACATGTATTAGTGGATTCCTGGGATTTTTTAAAAAGAATTGAAAATGGGTATTATAACAATCAAGTGAATTTTTCCACTATCGATGTGGTGGATTTATTCACCTCAATACCACACGAAAGGGGTTTGGAATTTTTTCATGATGTATTGGTGGAAAAAACTAATTTAAATAATACCATGATCAACTTTATTACTGAATTAATGGAAGTAATTCTGAAAAACAACTACTTTAGTTTTGAAGGAGAGTTTTTTAGACAAACTGCTGGAGTAGCTATGGGCAGCAGTTGTGCCCCCCTTTTTTCTAATTTGGTTTTTTACAAATGGGAGACAAATTTTGTTTTTGGAAGTCCTTTTAGTGACAAATGGTTTATATATTTGAGGTTCTTGGATGACCTATTTATTTTGTGGAAGACCGAAGAATACCATGAAAAATTTCTTGAATACCTAAATAATAGATGTGAATATTTTAAATTTACAGGGGTTGGTAACAATTCTGTTATTAACTATCTGGATGTTAATTTGTCTAAAGATAGGACACAAGGCTGTTTTCAATCCTGTGTGTACAGGAAAGAGACCTTTTCTAACGACTATCTTGATTTTTCTAGTTGCCATCCTTATTATGTTAAGAAAAATATAGTTAAAGGACAGATGGTCCGGGTAGTTAGAATGTGTTCTAGTAAGGAATTGGTAATTATGGAGACTGATAAATTGAGTGAAATGTTTATAGCAAGGGGTTATCCCACTAAATTTGTTACAGACATCAAAAAACAAGTTACAAGTGAATGGGGTTTGAGATATAAACCTCTACTAGGAGATGTTGAAAATTGTCCGGTTTCAGAAAATGTTAATGTTATAGACCATTCAAAATCTATGGTCTTGACAATGGGTGAAACATCATCCCATGTCAGGAATATAATTAGTAATAACTGGAACATTTTTAAAAGTAACCAAGAAGTTTTGTCCACTTTGGGTAACCAACCTACTTTTACGTACAAAGTGAATAGAAATTTAAAAAGTTTATTTCAAAGTAACTGTAGTGTTTGGAAAAAGGATGGTAAAGGAACTAGTCATTGTGGTAATTGCAGTTATTGTAAATATATCATCCCGCATCCTGTGGTAGTGTTAGGACCATACAAGATCAGGGTTCAATTTTGTTGGGGGACCTGTAACACGCCTGGGGTGGTTTATCTAGCTTGGTGTCACAAATGCTATAATTATTATGTAGGAAAAACAGAAAGGAAATTTCGTAAAAGAATTTACGAACATTTGTATAGCATTTCTAAACATGATGAGAATAATGCATTATCTAAACATTTGGAATCTTTTCCTGACCATGGCTTTTTGTTTGGCATTTTAGAAGTAGTAGGGAAAGATATAAGGGGTGGTGATTGGAACAACCAGCTTTTAAGAGCTGAGGTGAGGTGGCAAATGGAATTAAATGCCACAGTCCCTCCTGGTCTCAACGACCATATTAGTATCAAACCTGAGTTAAAATATAGGGCATATGTATTATGAATACATATATCTCTTTGAGTGTTTGGTTATTCATTCAGTTTTCCTGTCACATTTATTTCAACAATATTGGTTATTATTTTTTTAAAAAATCCTTTGTACAAGTAGTAACTAACTGTTTTATATATGTAGTTTTTATAGGCAAGCTTTTTTTAGGATGATGTTTTCTCATTTTACATTCCCTTTTAAATATTAATTGTTAATTAATTAATCAATTTATATGATTTTGTATTTAAAGGTGTGGATTTATATGTGGAGTGTTCTGATGAAGTCATTTGACGAAAGCGCTTAACCTATGTGTCTTGTTCAATAAACTGTGTTCGAGGTTGATACGTGACATTTATTTTGTGTTCGAGGCTGAGGGATATTGGCTGGCTGCTTGCTTTTGGTTTTCTTGAAAGAAGAACCTTGCTTAAGAGAAGACCTTCCACAGACCCAAGCAATTACAGACCCATAAGTCTAACCACCCTCACATGCAAAAGCATGGAAAGACTTATCATAGAACTAATCAGTGAGTACATGGGTAAGTTCTAAACACTGGACTAGTCTCATTTTGGATTCATGAAGGGCAGGTTATACTTACTTAAGATGGTGGACTTTTTGAAAAGGTCAAAAAAACAATGGATCAAGCCAAAATAGTACACAGCACATACCTTAAATTGGCCAAAGCAATTGACATCATTCCCCACTCAGGCATAGTAGACAAGCTAAATAAACTGAGAACACACCACTATGTCACCTGCTGGACTTCCTAATGGCTCACAGGTGAGATGCAGATAACTATAATTGGAGAGGTTACCTGTACAAAGAGTCTAGTCACCAGTGGCTTTCCCCAGGTTTCTGTGTTGGGACCTCTCCAGTTTGGCATATACTTTTCTGAAGTAAAAGCCAATGCCTAAGGGCTCTGGCTGATGAAGTTTTCAGATGACTGCATGCTAGGAGCAGTCATTAAACCCCTAATTGACTTAGTTATCCTGCATTGAGGATTGTCCTAAATAAATAACTGGTGTCAAAATCATGGATTGGAAATGCATGCAAAAAAGGCATAATTGTATCCTTTGAGAAGTCATCTGCTCCAGGGAACTGCCACATTGACAATACGTCCCAAAGAGTTGACCCAGTTATATTGGATTTGAGGACTTATATGGACAGTCACCTAACTTTTTACAAATATGTGTTTATTGTTGCAAAAACTTTATTCTATATTGCACAGCTTACAAACAAAGGGATTGTGTTTAGATCTAGGGATGGCATTGTCTCTCTTTACTCAGCCCTCATTAAGCCAGTCATTGAATATAATACCCCTTAGGCATGTATCTCTCTAGACAATGTAACGACTGGAAGGTCCACAGAGATACAATACTAAAAGGGTAAAATGCCTAAACAACATGATTTACATTGACCAACTCAAAGCCCTGTCACTATACTCAGTATCCTAAAGACTGCTAAGAGGTGACCTGTGTCTGGCATACAAGGCGTCTTTTGACCCATTATTAAAATACTCAGTCTAGGGATGTAAACCTTTTCTGCAACATCAACAGAGTGGTAAGGATGGACAGGTATATCAAGCAGAGGATACCACTGCAGACTCCCCATCCACAGAAAACAAAGTTCATCCCTATCCATATTCAAGCACAATTTAGATCTATAGATGGGAATCAGAAAATTTACCCCAGGACTGCCCCCTGCACTACCAATGGACAGAGGCAGCTCTTAAATGCTTTATCCAATGCATGGTTCCCCTCAAAATATCTATGATATCATCCCAGTTATTCTGATTAGGGGTAATATATAATTATTGAACACAGACTGGGTAAGGCTAATCTATAACAAAATGGGGTAGTTTATTTTTAGCACAAAAATAAAGGAAATTGGTTAGGCTTTAATTGACCCACAAGGACAGCTAATCTAATACTTGCATATGAATATATATATATATATATATATATATATATATATATATATATATATATATATATATATATGTGTGTGTGTACATACACACACACATACACACACACACACACACACACACACACACACACACACACACACACACACATACGATACTCCTTATATGGCATACTTGGTAGCTCAGCAGTAGACACACTTCAGTTGTCCTCTGCCTTAGCACCAACCACCATGACTCTTTCTGAACCTCCTGATGAGCTGCCTGGAACTCTCTCACTGGACAGGATCTCCTCTGTCTCAGTCAGAGGTGGTTCAGTCACAGGAACACCACCAGTAGCCATGATTTCCTGGGGAAATTAAAGCTGCCCTATAATTGGCATTCTTAATCATATCACTGGCACAATGTCTTAATTTTGTTAATCCTGATCCTGTCTTCTAACTGTTTTAGCGTCATTGATTATCTGCTCCAAGATATGGTCATGGGAAGACTTGTCTGCTCAGTCCCTGTCTAACAGGTATGACCCTCTGTAGCTGGATGATGACTTCATTCTCTGCATCTGTGTATGGAGGTTTACAGGGACCAGATATCATGGTTGCCATCGTTCTGAAAGAGTTGGAACATAAGAAGAGTTAAAAATGGAAATCAAGCCAAAAGTGTGAGTTTTATTGAAAAAAATATGTTTGATTGTATTCAGGCATCATGTACAAAACTAAATTAAAGCACAAGACTGTCTAGTAGTACACATAGAGGGTAATACAAAAATGTAACTCCCCCATAAAACAAAGTAAAGGAAAATCATGGATAAAATTCAGAAAGGATTAGGGTGACTAACTACATACCACACAGTGGGCATTACAAAACATATTTCTGCCTAATTACAAATTAATTGGATATCTACTTGTGTTGATGGCAGACAGATATATACCACAGGCTTAACACTTGTTGAACTACTAATGCAAATCTCCTGACATTGCTAATATGGATATAACACATCTTTGGAATAATTGTTCAGATTCTCTCAAAAAATGTTTCAATAATGTCAGGTAACATTTATATGAAATATTTTTTTTTTATTAAAAATAAACTTTTTCATTGCAACAAATAACTTCTATACACAGTTATGACAACAGCAATGGACAAGCAATGCAGACAGCAAACAATGGTATTGTGAAATTTAATGCAACTGTAATGGCAACATACCTTTACAGAAAATCATGTCTAAAGTAGTCAAAAGTATTGCAAGTCAAACAGCAGTATCAAAAATGTGTGGATCAAAACAATCTCCCCTGCTTTGATAAACATACCTTACCTACAGCTTATATAGTGCAGAACTGGCCATGTGAGTACTGTGAATATGCACATTTGTATCATATCATTAGCATTCATAAATACCATAATCTTAACTAAGTACTAGGAAGGTAAACATGGTATAAAGACTTACGTGATTCTGTGCACAAGCCTTAGGAGCTGAAGAAGAAGTATTGAGAAGTGTTACATGCTAAGGGTTTGTAATTTTGAGTGATTATTGTAACTGCAGGAATAATTAAATGTTTCACACTCCTGCTACTTTAATGCACATTTACTGATGGCTTGCCAGTGGGGATAGACTTAAAAAAAATTAAGTCCTTACATTGACTTACTTAGGGGAGAAACCTTTTCTAACATTTATATTGTAAGTTGAAACTGTATTACATGTGATGCATTACATCAACATATTTTTCATCTGTTAATCCTGACAGACAGAAATATCCTTTTGAAATGATGCTAGTGTTAATTGTAGATGCACACATTTGATTGTTTTCATTTCCCTTTTAATCTTATTAAAATGCATTGTTTGTTGAGCATCACTCATGGTGAAATTTCACTGCCATACTTCACACCTTCATTGCTTTCACATGTAATCACTGCCATTGTGTCTACCAAGCCATTTATCTGCTTTTAATTGTACAAATGTGGCTTGCAAGACTGTGTGTCTTTGTGCACAAGCTGTTACATGTCAGATCTGAATTAAGTGCCAGTTCTGACACATAGTTCTAGCTTGAACTATGTAAACATGGCTGGTGAAGGTGAGTATGGTGTTCAATTTGGAGTTCATAAAATGGCACACAGAGGACTTTCTCAACTGATGGGAGGCTAAATTTAAGCCACAAAACACCCCCCTAGTTGTGTAAGTATAGTGTCCCTTCAATAGTCAATGATATAGCATGGATTATCCAACCAATACAATTGCTTATTATGGTTTCATGTTTTTTTTTATTTTTTTCCTACTGCACAGCCACAGAAGTGATAGAACAGGACCATGAGGCACATCAGGAGAGAATCAGTCACCTCAGAGAGGCATGTGGAGAGTATGTATCAGGTATGAATACAAGACAGATAATACTTTTCAGGCCATCAGTCCATATCAGCTTGAGCAGGCATAACTGAACCATTATATCAAAAATACAAGCCTTCACCATTAGCTCTTAGTGTTTGTATTAGGCAATACGTACACCAACTTAGTTGTGTGGGTTGAATTTCCAGAAGCAAAAAATGATCTTTTAGTACAGGGTAGTATTTATAAACTATTAACTGCAATGTGGAATGATATTAACAGTTCAGTGTTGGTAACTGAAATTATTGACATGGCAAGCATATATCCGACATGACATAGATACATATTTTCATTTTTTTATATAATAACACTGAGATTGATTTATTTTATGGCACAGGATGTGTCAAAGTTGGACATATTTTATGTGTCATATTTGGTTATCTGTTGAAATAATAACATAATGTGACATGCCATTGATATTATTTTCTCTGTTTTTTTTTTTCTTCCCAACCCTGTCTCTCACTTATTTTATGTTTTTAGGATACATTGCTGCTGAAACAAAAGTACAGGGAGCTAGACCAACCACTGCAGTTTGGCCTGCCATATCTCCACAGGTGGCTGCAGCTGCATCACCAAAGGAAGCACCGATATGCAGCACATCTGGTTCACAACCTACCAGTGCTGCCTCCACAACTTCTGCCATATGAACTCCACCTGATCTAGGTAGCTCTGCCCCAGTTGATGGTGCATTGGTACCCTCCAAGAGTAGTACTACTAGAGGTTGTGATTTTTCACTTATCAATAGCTGACAGGGTTGGCAGAGGACATAATGGAGAGGGAACTTGGTGTCCAAAGTGGGAGAGTTTAAAAGGTCCCATGTCAGGTTACCAAACTGATGTCATGTCTAGCACTGAACTAGGAAATTGACACATGAAACAGTGATGACAGTTCTGAGGTTGAAGTCTAGCTTCACACTGTGCTCAATCTAGACACAGATATGCATCCAAAGTCCCCTACCTATCCCCAATTATGGTGTCCCTAGTCTTTTGTGTTCTTCCCCATCATGTCTGTCTTGTATGTCCTGTATGTCAGTACCTGCTATCTAACCTACCCTACCTAACTGATCCTCTTATTCTTAAGTAACTTCCTTAACAGTCTTCTCTCTCTCCACAAAAAATAAATAAATAAATAAAAATAAAAAAAAATAAAATAAAAATAAAAAAGGGCACCTGTACCACAAATAAATGACTCCTCATACACAGATCTCCACTTCACCTATATGTCATCTTGACACACTTTATTAGGTTCAGTTGGTTACACAACATTATTATGTTGTTGCCACCCATCCCTGGTGTGGTGACTTTCCAAATTCATCTAATTCGGTGTACAATTCTACATATATTCTGTAAATTCCACATAATTCCTCAAATTCATGTATTCTTTCACTCTCTCCTCCCCTCTGCTTACCCTCCATTATCATCGCTGTCCTATCCACCCCTTTTTCATGCATTTAGTCTGGTCAAAAAATAGAGTCAAACAAAACACACATAGCCAGAAATGGCCCATACCAAAAGCCTTCACTTTTTCTTCTCAGAATTTGCACAGAGCTTGGCATCACACACTAGTGCTGAGTGACAGTGAATGATGTTTCATATTATATGGCAAAATCTGAAGAGTTTTTGCATCAGAGCACACTAGTACAGTTTACTTTGTATTCATTCTTCAGAAGAGATGTTAAACTGAGTCGTCACCTGCTTGAATTGGCGGTAGTGCAGATGGATGTAAAAGATCCCATAGCACCTATCAGAAAGTGTAGGGGTTCTTTATTTTATACAAATAATTACAAATATTTACAAATTTACAAAGTAAAGTATTAACATATTTACATAAAAAAGGTAGATATTCATCTCTTCAAAATTTCTTGTCATATACCTTTTCACCCCCACTCCTTTTGCCATAACTGCCACTTAATTTACTTAATACATTCGGAATAACCCAGTTACCATTAAACATAATCTCATTTAATCTTTGAGTTCAAATGACCTAAAGAATACAAAACATTGTATCTAATTTTTTAACATATTACCTATCCAAACCTTCATAAAATCTACATTCAACCATATCTATAAGAGAACATGATCAGTAGTCTCTAATTCCCTGCAGTAAAGACATACCCTTTCATCTATTTTTTATAAGGTATAGTTGCCTTCACTAATAACTTATTAGTTTGCAATCTCCATAAAATTCTTGTCATTCTTAATTTTTCATGCACCAAGCATTTCTTTGCTTTATGCCTTTAATTCTTTCTACTGTCTTCCATGGATTAATGTAATATTTTTCTATTATTGTGTTTTACACCATATTCTCCTATTATTCTCTACGTATTCAGTTTCCATAATTTTATTTTTTCTTTATAACTTTGTATGTCTTCATTTCTCCATTCTCTTTCTCTTTTATTCAATCTTATTAAATCACATTCTCTATTATATTTTTTCTTAAAAATATTGTTATATAAACATTCTCATCTCCATGTAGCCACATTAACACTCTATGCAAATTTAAGGATGCACTATAAACCACTTGATTCAATAAATCCACACATCCTTCATCTCTATCTATATGCAATCCTCTTTTACCTGAGTTCATCCTAGAACCTCAAATAAATCTAAACATTAATTCAGTAATTTGTTTTTCTATTTCTTCAGGCAAACTATATATGCTTGCCATACAAGCTATTCTTCCTATCCATATGAAGATTATTAGACATATTTTTCTTATAAGATAATCTATATTTACTCCATATAATACTCAACTGTCTCAGTCCCTGTAAAGTTTTAATTCATTGTTCCTTAACAATCTCAATTAGTTCAACAGTTATTCCCAAAACTGATTTTTTAATTCAAAATTTAATTCCCTTTATCACTTCTTCTAGACCAAATCCTTTACTTTTACTACTGTTCAAAAACATTTCTATATTCTGTGACTAATCATATGTTCTAATAATTATTTGTTCCATCATTTTACTGCTCTTACTTCCGAGAATCATATCATCTGCATATGACATAATGACTGGATATTTAATATCTTCATTATTTATGTAATCTGACTTCATATCTTCATTTATTCTTTTGGCTATACAATTTATAACCATGACAAATAAAACTTTACTCAGAGGACAACCTTGTTTAAAACCTCTATTCATCTCCATTTACTAACATTTTAATTTTACTGGTCTTATATACTGATAATTACTTTCTGCAATTTTTTACTTAAATTATATTTTTTTCAAAATTTCCTATAACACTTCATGATGTATTGTATCAAAAACTTTATTTTTATTTTTTTAACATTTGTTGACTGGGAAAGTCTGACTAGGTTCCACAGATCCTGTTTTCAGTGGAGGCCCGGGGAGAAACACTCCAGAAACATGTCTTTAGAATGTGGGAGGAAACCGGAGTACCTGGAGGAAACCCACGTGAATGCAGGGAGAACATGCAAACTCCACACAGAAGGCACCCCAGCCAAGAATCGAACCAGAGAACCTCTTGCTGTGAAGTGATAGCATTAACCACTGCACCACTGTGCCGCCCTTTCTCTTTATCCCTATTATTTTTTTCTTTTCTTATATCATCTATTATTTCCCTAACAGTCATTAATATTTCCTGACATCCTCTCCCTTTAATACCATATATACTATCTTCTAACACTTTATCTTATTATCTAATCTTGCTTGTAAAATTTTCACAACAATTCTTATAATCTGTATTATTCAATACAACCAGTCTCCAATTAATTTCCATCTTTTCTCCTTTTTTCCATATTATACCATTGCATACTTACGTATAACAAATATCATCTTTTAACCATTCATTTAACACACATATAAATATTTATTTTTCCCATAACTCCAAATTCTTATGCATTAAATAGACTATACCATCTGAGCCTACTGTTGATCAAGTATTAACTTTCTTCATTATTAAGTGAAACCCCATTTCAGTAATCTATTTATCTATTTCTCTTTGTCTTCTTAACAAACTTCATTATAATATCCATAATTTCAGTTTGTTTCTTCACCACTACCCCTTTTTATCTCTCATTTCCCTCATTATACCACTGTCTTCTGTAACTTATTTATTCAAATAAAGGAAAACCTTATTTTCATCTTGCATCTTGTTTATACAATAATCCTTTTACTTTATCATGATTCCTTTTATATATTTCTGCTTCTTCCATATACTATACACTTTAATTTCTCTCTAGATTCTGTAATATTTTATAATGTAACTATTTATATTCTTGTTTTCTCTTTTGTCATAATACACATTCCCATTTTAAATAATCAAATTTGAATTTTCTTTAAATATTATCCACCAATCTGTCCTATTAATATAATAATCTCTCATAGATAAATGTTCTTTCCACAGGTGGAATATGTTTTCCCTACCTTTTTTATAGCAATCAATCTCATTCATTCTTTTACTTCCCTTTTCATTTTTAATATACTTTTTATTTTCCTCAATTTCTATCCATATAGCCATATGATCTGAAAATCCTGTCTATACAATCTCCTCTATCTTAATCTTTATACTATTAGACACTAGAAGATAATAAAGCTATGATTTATTATTTCCCCTTCAATACATATATGTGTTTAGATTCCATAGCCTTAAACCACTGCAACTCATAATTTCTTTCATTGTCCTTTTATCAGTTCTGTATTTACTTTTTTTCTCAAATCACAGTTAAAGTCTCCTGCCATTGTAATATCCATTTTTATTGTTATGTAATCAAATATCTCTTTAAATAACCTTTTTCTTTCTTTATAAGTCGCATGAGCATACATTGCAATAATCAAACGCTCTTTTTCCAACTAAAGTCTGCAACAGATAACATTCCTAATCTTACTGAAGTAAAATCTAGTATAGAAATACCTATAGTATGTAATATTGCAACACCTGAACAAGTTTCTTCTCCTAAATTCCAAATTATACCCCCCATAAATTCTCTGTGTGTAATACTTTACCTTTTGTTAAACCTCTAACAGCTTCTAAAATAAAAATATCTACCTCACATTTCTTACACCATTTCAGAACACCAATTATTCTAACCAAACTTTTAATACTATTAAATTAATTGACAATATCCTAAGACTATTTGCTTCTCTTCTCCTTAACCTAACTGAATTTTTATATAGCTTTAAACATTTTCCTTTTTAACTTTTATACCTAAAGTCTGCATCTTCTCCTTTCTATCCTTCACCTTTTTCCCAATATAATTCTTTTTCTTAATTATTTTCCAATCAATGTCTCTATCCTAATTAACATTCAATTCCAATTCAACATCACCCTCTTTTGTGTCAGTTGTTTCTATAGCTTGTATTTCCTCAGAAACTGTCAATACATATTCTTTCAGATTTTTATCTTGTGAATTTAATTCTTTACTTTTTTTCATTTTTTGTTCTATTTTTTTGTTCTTTATCACCCTCTTCCCTTAACCTTTCTGCCTGTTCTTATTTATTACTTTCACATTTTCTAGTATCATGACCATAATCCCCACACATGTAACATTTCTTTTTATCACAGTCAGCCACAAAATGTCCATCCTTTCCACAAAATAAATGTGATTTTGGTTGTCCTTAATATTGAACAACAACTCTGTTCCCTTGTACATTTATTATACTGGGAATATGAACAATTCTGTCATTTCTATTGTCATTATGACATTGCAGTCCCAAGACCCAGTCCACAACTCCCTGTTATCAAATACTTTTACAATGCTTTTTACTTCAGAACAGATTTTTTTTTAATAAATGTCCTTTTACAGTCATTAATCAGTCTCTGTATGAAATTGTATGGTCACTTTTTTGAGTTTCACGGATAAAAGCTTAAACAATATATTTATTCCAAGGAAAAATTTTTCAAGTCTTTCCATAAAAGTCTCTAGTCTCATAGCCATTTCAAAAAAAATGTCATAATAAGTCTCATTCTTAATCAAAATAAATGTTCTTACCTCTTGAGCTTTTGTACCCAGAAGTACAACAATGATATCCCATATCTCATACCTATCCAATGTTTTTTTCTTAAATTTCTGCTTATCAGTTTTCTTACTTTCCTTTTTCATATTTTCCTTACTGCATCCACAAATGAAATACTCAATGTCACTATTTTTTTTCTCTCTAATCCATTCCATCACTTCTCCCAAGACAAGCATTTTCCACTCTCCGGTTCCTTCTTGTACATTAATTTTGCTAATACATCATCCCACAACCTTCTCCACTGTAGGGTTGTAACTACAATTTCCTTCTGGTTGCCACTCCTCCACTCTCAGTGATTCAAACCATTCTGCCTGAAACAATTCTTCTCAATCAAGCAAAAGAGCCTCCGATCACTTCTCCTTACACTTCTGTGAAATGTTTTTCACCTCAGTTCTGGGTACACTCTCCTCCATCTTTGCATCTCTCTCCCAGCTGCCACTGCACTGGGAATGGAATGGCTGGATATTCATGCTTGTTGGCTATATGGACCACAGGAGTGCTATCAAGTGGGGGAAATTCCCTGATGCCCTGGCCAAACTTCCCTTAGTAGTATAAATACCATCTCGGGTCTTCTCTGAAAAGAGGTCATAAGCTACATGGGACTAACCTGGTCAACAAAAGGTATAAATAAATAAAATTAAAAGAATATGCTTAACTCGGCTGCACTATAGAAATATAGACTGAAACCAGTACTCTGAGATATATTTTTGGCTGCTGAATGTTGTGTCGCCTTATGGGATTTGACAGTTCTCATTACTGTAAAGAAGACTAACACATACATATTACCGTGATTTCATATGCTGCCTGATTTTAACTTTGTGATGCTGGACTTCCACTGTGGTGTGCTGCGATAATGCTCAGGTATGAAGATTCCTATTTGCATGCTATCAAGGTGTGAATCTAAACGTTAATGTTTTATTAGCACAACATTGTTCTGTTTCCTTGTTTATCTACTTGCTCCATATTGGGAGCACATTTTTGTGCAGAACAGATTGTGGCAATAGAATTATGATGACAAACCTAAGAGTAACAAAAACAATGGGAAGAAATGGCCCATTAAGCATAAATGTTTCCGTGTTGATTAATCTCTTTGTCCACCCTTTGTGTCTCTTTATTGTTTGTGCTCAATATTTGTGTGATGACGGGCACTGAACAGCAGTAGTAAGTAATGGTAAATGGCAGTTCATGTGCAACGGCAAAACCTGGTGAGTTTTTGCCTTAGACCACACTACTACAGTTATTTCCACACCAACATGCTTAAGCCCACTGCACTATATGATACAATTACTCTTACATCAAGAATCAGTTCTGAACCCTTTCTTATTTGCAATGGCGATGGACAGGTTGACAGACAAGATCAGACAGGAGTCCAAATAGGCTATAATGTTTGCAGATGACATTGTGATCTGTAGTGAGAGTAGGGAACAGGTGGAGGAGACCCTGGAGAGATGGAGATATGCTCTAGAGAGAAGAGGAATGAAGGTCAGCAGGACTAAGACAGAATATATGTGTGTGAATGAGAGGGAGGATAGAGGAATGTTGATGATGCAGAGAGTAGAGGTGGTGAAGGTTGATGAGTTTAAATACTTGGGGTCAATAGTTCAGAGTAATGGTGAGTGTGGAAGAGAGGTGAAGAAGAGAATACAGGCAGGATGGAGTGGGTGGAGAAGAGTGTCAGGAGTGATTTGTGACAGACGAGTACCAGTAAGAGTGAAAGGGAAGGTCTGCAAGAGTGTAGTGAGACTAGCTATGCTATATGGGTTGGAGACAGTGGCATTGACAAAAAGGCAGGAGTTAAAGCTGGATGTGACAGAGTTAAAGATGTCAAGATTTGCACTGGGTGTGACAAGGGTGGACAGGATTAGGAATAAGTATATTAGAGGGTCAGTCCAGGTTTGAAGGTTTGGGGACAAAGCCAGAGAGGCAAGATTACGTTGGTTTGGACATGTGCTGAGGAGGGATGCTGAGTATACTGGGAAAAAAATGCTAAGGATGAAACTACCAGGTAACAGGAAAAGAGGAAGGCCTAAGATAAGGTTTATGGATGTGGCGAGAGAGGACAGGTAGGTAGTTGGTTTGACAGAGCAAGATGCAGAGGACAAGAAGAAATGGAAACAGAGGATCTGCTGTGGCGACCCCTAACGAGAATGACTCTTGCTTATCTATTTGGCTCCCGAATGTCACAAGCACTTGAAAGGATGTTACTATTGATATAACTGTGATGAAGGCTGATGCTTGCATTCTCCCTTTCTTCCACCTGTTCTTGCTGTTTAACTTAACACAGAATGATTTCCTATTTGATGAGCTGAGATAATCCTCTGGTCTCTATACTTTTATTTTATACTTTCAAGAGTTTGAATACACACGTGTCATGCATTTAGGTAAATGTTTTTTCATATTAATAGCATGTGTGTGATTGTGTGCTGCATATATTAACCCACCACAGTCCTTTGGCTCTTATCATGTTTCCAGCCTCCTATACCTTCTTGATCCGTATTGAAAACACTTTATTTTACAGAGCAATATGGATTTTCCCATTTATATTTCTCAATGTTTTTAGTTACGTTAATGAATTTCTGACTTACAAAATTTACAGAGCTCATAAAATACAGAAAACCTATTTTCCTAGCAACTTTGTATGTTTATAACAGCATTATTTAAATTTGGCCTTAAGTCTTTCTCCTCTGTATTTGCAGGATATCTGGCATCAAGAAGCACGTGTAGCTGATGTGAGGCATTACTCTGCTTATGGAAAAATCTTGTGAATTTTTGTCTCTGCCACATTAGTCAGTTGTCCTTCATGTTTCTATGTTTCATATGTATCTATGTTCTTGTTGGAGCTTTTCACTGAAAATCGGCTTTTTAGGTCCAGTGGACTTTCCCGGTAAACAAATGCAATAAAAATAAATAAATGTTACAGTGTTTAGCATCAGTGTGCTATGTAAAGACAGGCTGATAGCAGTATGAGGAGACAGCAGCATCTCTTGGACAAGCTGTCCCTTCATGTTACTGTGTTTCACATCAGTTTGATATGTAAAGACAGGCTGATAGCAGTATGAGGATACAGCATCATCTCTTGGACAGGCTGCCCCTTCATGTTACTGTGTTTCGCATCAGTTTGACATGTAAACTCAGGCTGATAGCAGTATGAGGAGACAGCAGTATCTCTTGGACAGTCTTCCCCTTCATGTTACTGTGTTTAGCATCTGTATACCATGTAAAGACAGGCTGATAGTAGTCTGAGGAGGCAACATCCTCTCTTGGACAGGCTTCAGATTTGAATTTTTACCATTGTAACATGTTCAAATTGCAAATATTGTTTTGAAACATGATGGACAAATATTCCAAGTTTCATAGTGTTTCCATTGTCCATTCTTACACCAGCATTCTTATGCTTGGTCCCTCATGTGCTCAGAATCTGTCACACCATTTTCATACCTGCCAAGAAATTATTGTAGGACATAAGGTACAACCAAGTCTTTATGTGTTTCCAAGCATACTACAAAAGGCACATTTGGACAATATTGCTGCTTTACACACATAAGGTAATAGGATCAATGTTGTTTCATTTCCATCCATGTTCTGAAGTATATTATGTCTCATACATATCTGTTATAGACGTACTGACTTTATTGCTCAATCATGTCATGTACATATGTACAGTTGCAGCATACCTCCCATATATGTACAATCACCAGATATGAAGTCTGTGTAGCTTTAAACCTACATCACACATATAATGATTCCTGCAACGTAAGTGTCCTCAGAAATGTGCAAATCACAACGCAAAAAAACTTATGAAACTTCATCTCTGCTCTACATTGTATCATTTAGTATGCTGATGGATGTAACATACACGTTATCAGATGTTCAAATTGTCATTGTGATGAAGACTGATGCCTTCATTCTCCCCTGCATCATTATTTTGTCACTGTCCCTTCAAACAAGTATATTTAAGGCTCTGAATTAACATTTACTGTTTGGTGTGTTCAGATAATTCACATGTCTGTAAGCTGCTTTTTGCTTTGTGTCACAGGTTCAAATCCAGAACTATGTGAAGATATTATTTAATGTTTTATTTATATTACTGTTATGTATGTAAGTGCTGTCTGCATATGTTATTAAAACAAGATTATCCTGATTATGTCTTAATCATAGGTTCATAGTTTAGTACTAAGCTAACTGCCCTTGCGAGCCATTTTAAGCATAGCTAATTATCCCTTGTGAGACTCAAACCCTGCACCCTGTGTTTGAAAGGCAAACACCATAGCCATTAAGCCACCCACCTAAATTTGGACAATATTGCTGCTATATACACATAAGGTGATAGGATCAATGTTGTTTCATTTCCATCCATGTTCTGAAGTATATTATGTCTCATATATATCTGTTATCTGCTATTGGTTGGAGGTTATTTATTTATTTATTTTACATTTGTTTACTGGGATAGTCCGACTGGATACATGTCCGTTTTCAGCAGAGGCCCGGGGAGAAAAGCTCCAAAAAGACATTCAACAAACTGTTACATTTTTACAGTTTAAAACACAAAATAAAACACAAATAAAAGGATTTTAACACAGATGTAAACAAACACAAAAACAGATACACAAACAAATTATTACATTTTTACTCAGATGGAAAATTCTAGACAGTGTTTTTAAGAATGATAGGGTATTGAATGCCAAGTAGGTTAACCTGGTAATAGATCCAAGGAAATCATAGGATTTATAAGTTAAGAAACAATAAAGTGTAGGCAGAAGTCCTCCATGTGCACATGAGTGCTGGTTAAACTTAGTCTGGATTAGGACAAGGACATAGCCATCTTTTTTTAAAGTACTGAATCAGACTTTTCTTGAATTGAGGTAGAGAGAGTTCAGATGTAAGAGTAGCAGGAAGAGAATTCCAAGTTTTGCCAACAGAGTTAGCAAATAGAGATTCTCCGGCTGTGTTGTTGGATTTGAGAGTTTGAACTAGTAGTCTTTCAGATGAACGAAGTGCGCTAAGGTTACTGTAGGAGGTGATGAGGGTTTTTAAGTATGGTTGTATTATTTGGTTAGTACAGGATCTTGTGTGCAACTATGAGTTGGTTAACCTGAAGTAGGTTAGGCAGTTCAAGCCATCCTAGTAGATTTAGGTTATGACAGTGATGAGTTCTGTAGGCTACATTGGTAGCAAACCTAGCTATGTGATTGTAGCTGCTAGAAAGTTTATTAAGGTCAGTTTTGCTGAGGTTTGCAAATAGAGGGGGAAGCATAGAGGAGGGTGGAGAGTAGATGTGTATGACCAATTACAGTTCTGGCTAATGGTGTTAGGAAGGACTTGATCCTATATAGTGAGCCACTTTTTTATTAACTGTTTTAATAGTTTTATTGCTATGCAGATAAAACTTAAGGTTATTATCGATTATAACTCCTAACAGTTTTGTTGAGGAATCTGGGGAAATAAATATGCCTTTGTTGGATTTTAATGTAAAGGTTATAGGGGCAGACCTGTGAGTGGGGGAGAAAAGCAGCAGTTTAGTTTTATTAGGATTTAACATGAGACAACGGTTAAGGAGCCAGTTTTCAACTGTGTTAAAAGTATTTTGGGATAGAATCTGCAGCTCTGTAGGTGAAGTATCAGAGCATACTAAAGTAGAGTCATCCGCATATTGAATGCATGCTGCATTTGGGATGACCTTATGCAAATCATTGATGAAAATGGAAAATAATAGTGGACCTAGTAGGGAGCCTTGGGGTGCTCCGAGGGTGATGGGTAAAAGGGTGGATAGTTTGCTCTGCCATAGGACAGCCTGTTGTCTACCACTGAGATATGATTGAAACCATTGGATGGCTTGGTCCTCTAGGGAGATGAATTTCTAAGTGTTTATGAGTATTTGGTGGTTTACCATATCAAAGGCTTTTGAAAGATTGAGAAAGATAGCAGAGGAAAGTTTATTATTGTTTCAGTGTTGGTTAATGACATTAGAGAAGGACAGGAGGGCTGAGGTTGTACTATGGAATGGTCTAAAGCCATGTTGGGTGTTGGCTAGAAGATTATTATGGATAAGATGTTCAGGAGTTGATTGTGGATGCATTTTTCCATAATTTTAGCCAAGGGTGACAGAATAGCTATTGGTCTATAGTTTGAAAGTTCTGTAGAGCTTCCCCCTTTATGGAGTGGGATGACATGGGATATCTTCCAAACAGAGGGAATGGATGTTTCAGTTATAGATCTATAGATCAGGATAGTAATGGGGTATGCTATGGCATCTTCAGCTTTTTGTAGATATTCTGCTGGGAGGAGATCAGACGACAGAGTGTTAGGCTTTAGTTTTTTAAGTAATTTTCAGACCAAAGATGTGCAAACTGGCTTGAAGTTAAAGGGGAGTTGGGAGCAGGGTGCAGTGGCCAGACAATATGGGAATCCAGGGGATAACTGGTTAGTTAGGTTCTGGATGGTTGTTGCAAAAGAAGCTGTTAAAGGTATTGGCAATTTATGCTGGGGGTTTTTGGTTAGAATCCAAGGGGGTAGGAGTGGAGGACTTTCCTGGACTAATGAGTTTGTTTATAACTACCCAAAACATTTGTGGCTTGTTTTGGTGTTTTTCTTGTAGATGACAGTAATAGTTTTAATTGTTTAATGTGGTGGATTTTTTGTTTCATTTCTTAGCTGTCTGTATCTAAGTTGATCTATGGTTTTTTTTGTAGTCCTCGAAGTGGCCCAAGCCCTATATCTAAGTAGCATTTTATGTCTTGCTTCTTTTGAGAGCAAAGGAGCAACTTTTGTTTTGGCTCTAATAGTCCGTGCTGGTGCATGGTTGTCAAGGATGGATAGGAATTTGGTATTAAAGTAATTTACTGCTTCTTCAAGTGATAATTATTTCAGAACTGACCAATTGCAAGAGTTGAGTTCATTTTGGAAACGTGTGCAGTTGAAATTCTAATTTGTTCCTTATTGTTTTAAAATTGGACTGGTTGTGGATATCAGCTTTTTGCCTGATTAAATAGGTGAGGAGGGGATCACTTACATCATCAGACAGGGTCCCATGCTTGTATTTGAGGGGGTGGGTGTTAACAAGAATCCAATCCAGAATACTTGCTTTATTGTTGGGTTTACTGATCCTAGTGGGGGAGGATATGACCTGTGAAAATCCATAAAGGTTTATGTGGTGAGTGGGGGGTTCTAAGGAACACATGTTCCAGTCTATGGTGAAGTCCCCAAGTACAGTGGTTTCTTGGGGGCAATTGCTGGATAACCAATGCAGGATATCTTCAAGGGTATTTATTTTATTGCTTGGGGGAATATACACACAGATGAGATTTATACATTTGTTCTTATTAATGTGGAGCTTAGTGATAAAAACTTCAGCATTGCCAAACAGGGATGTTTGCAGGACATTATTGGACAATTCAAACATGGATATGTACACAACAGCTACCCCATCTCCCTTTCTATTGGTTTTATCAAGCCTTAGGATGTTATAGCCTGGTGGTATAACTTCTTTATCTGAAGTAGAAGGTTTTAGCCAGGTTTCAATAAGACATAGTATGTCTGGGGAAAGAGCATCTAAGAGGGCATATAGGTGTTGAATATTATTGTTTACACTTCTGATGTTTAGGTGACTGATCAAGAGTGAGTTTGGGGGTTTGTCTAAGATTTGTGTAGTAGTGGGACAGTTAGTAAAGAACCTTGAGCCAGTGGATGAGGATGGGCCAGGATTTGGGTGGATATCTCCATCCATTGTCAAGTTGCATTGTAATCTGATTGTGAGCTTCCAGATTTTAATTAATAGACTTTAGTATCTTTTGGTTTTAGGGTTGGCATATCTTGTTCTAATGGGATGCTGATACCTAATAAGTAAGGAGTTAGATGGGAGGGGATATATTACGTGTTCAAGCTTGTATGGAAATATAAAAGTGGAGGTTTGGCCTTTTGGGTAGTGGAAACCTGGGTATGTATTATATTCATAGGCAGTAAGAAGATATGGGACAAACAGAAAGGGTAGCAGAGAGTACAGTGTTAGTATTTTAAGTGGTTTCATTGCAAGTAAAATTGGGATTATTGAGGGTGACTTGTCTTCAGTTTAAACTTTTTAAGATAGGATAGAAAGGTTAAGTGCTGGAGAGCCTATTGATGACTTGGATATAGCTGATCCATTGAAGAAAGAGGGCGTGTGGTTGTAGCACTATATATTTAGCATTTAGGAGTGGGTGGAATTTGGGGGCAGAGTAGGGTGGGGAGCAAGCCTGAGCACAGCAAGGGTGAGTGGAGCAGGGCCAAAGCAGACCATGAGGTAGTAAGAGTCTGCGCATACTGTGTGAGTGCACTGGAGTTAAAAGTAGGTTCTTTCTTACTTTCTATTAGGTTCCTTTCCTCCTTTTTATAACAATTTGTCTAAAGAGTTGCATTTGTTACGTTTTATAGCTTTATGGCTATGAGAGTAAATTTCACTTTTATGCACTGGTAAGACATTTAGCATTCAAGAGCTCACATATAAAGCATTAAGCTTTCTTGAGCAGTTTTCCACTGAGGTACTCTTTAATGGGTAGTAAGGGACTTAGTAAGCCAAATAAGGTAATACGGTTTTCTAAGATATTGATCTAAGATATTGATTGGAAGGGAGGTTTTAATGCTTCAGACCCAGTCTGGCTGTATAAAATCTAAAATGGTGCCTGCCACAGGTAATATTTATAAACTTTGGAATTGGAATCATGTTTCTACTTTTTGAATCCTACTTGTTCCCTATTGGAAACACATGACTGTACATAGCATGGCAAATGCATTATTATGAAAGTATAACAGTAACACACCACAGAGATGTTTGTCTTTCTCTATCCCTGTCTCCATATCTTTCTCTGCCCCCCCCCTTCTGTATCATCCATTTTTGCTCTATACATAGTAGGCTATTAGATGTAATGTACACATTATAGGATTTTACAATTGCCATGTCTCCAATGAAGACTCATGTATGCATTCTCCTTTGCTTCAACCTATTGTCAGATTTTAGCTATGTGAAGTAAGAGTTCATATGTGGTCTGCTGAGATAATACTAAGTGTGGGGTTTGCAGATGCTTTGTAAGCCAGGCACAGATCTCCCTTCAGCAATCTATAGCAGACTGAGTAGAGGGAAAGGGCTTTAAGGTGCTCTGCATAAGGCAAGTTTGTTATGCCTTTTATTCTTTTTGTAAGGAACCTTTGAGGTCAATCTAACTGCTGCATATGCCTGGTCAGGTACATACTAAAGGGAGCACTGTACTTTATGATTGGTCTAATAATGGTGGAGTACAGTAGGATAATGACCTCTTTGGACCTGGATGCCATGCCCTTACTTATAAGCTGAACAACATAAAAGGATTTCCTCACCACTGTGGCCACATGGTGGTCAAAGGTAAGGCTAATGTCTACATGTGTACCCAGATCCCTGACCACAGGGTCAACCCTTAGGGGTGTATTATCAACATGGTAATTAGCCAGTGTGGTGGATTTCCCAATGGGTACAATTATGCATTTCTTAGCATTCAGTTTAAGACCATGGCTTTGGCATCATTTATTAGTCAGAGATAGACCTTCTTGAAGAATGCTAGTGTCTGCATGGAGGTTGATGATAACCCTCAGCTTGCAATCATCTGCAAACTTAGTCAACCAAAAACCTTCAGCATTTGCTTCCATTTCAAAGAAGTAGATGCCATAAAGGAGTGTGCCCAGTACTGCACCCTGTGGGTTCCACTAGTGACTGGCCTCTTGATGGAGATAGCCTGACCTATTTTGACCTCCTTGGTCCTATCAGTGAGCCAGTTATCCAGCAGGTAAAAAATGGGTTTTACCTAAGTTAGTGAGGTTGTCTATAATGCCTGAGTTGGGTATTGTATCAAAAGCCTTGGCCAGGTCACAATAAGATGTGTGCAGAGTCTTACCTTCATCCTATGCTTTGGTGACCTTCTCAAATAAGTCCACCAAATTTAATAGGTATGACCTTCCTTTATTAAAGCCAAACTGTGATGGGTCCAGTGTTTGCAGGTTACCTACTTCCACATTTATCATGTCCACGATGATTAAATTGCTTTTCAAAGCTTAGGGTAAAAGCCTAAGATTTTAATTTAAACCACACTAGAATGGTTCATGTGATGCAAAAGTGCTTAACCCCAGTGTGTTGCAGAAATATAGACTGATAGTGCTGTTCTGAAGGACTTCTGCTGGATGTAATACACACCTTATGGCATGTTACAGTTGTCATCACTGTGATGAAGCCTATCTACAGCTTCCATTGCTTTAGTCTGTTGTCACTATCTCTTTAAATGTGTGTAAGAAAATATGGCATCCTATCTGGTGAGCTCAGATAATCCTTCTGTCTGTGTTCTTTAATTTTACACTGTCAAGGGTTCAAATCCACATGCATGTTAAATAATTAGGTAATGTTTTCACTTCTTAATAGTATGTGTTTAAGTGTGAGCTACATATGTCATTAACACACCACTATCCTCTTTATGTCCTCATTATGTTTCCACTATCTTAATCCTTCTTGATGCATAATGGAAGTACTCTATTGTACACAGCAGTACCCCTGAAATGCAAATATTTTCAAAGGCTGTCCAGATTTATGTATCTTGATTTTTGTTGTGGTCATCACTAAATTTGTAAATGTCTGGCGAATCACTGAAGAGTTGAGTAATTAAATAATGTTATACATTTCATTTGCAATTTGATAGAGGTTGACATTAGTCCAATTACCTTATCCAAGTTACAATCATATAAGGGCAATATTTACAATCTGTCCCTAATTTTTTACTTGTCACCCAATATATGGGATTTTGTCACCCATTGTTTTTTTTTTTACTTTGTCTATACAGAGCCTGACATAAGAGTCATGTCACCCATTGTTTTTATTTTACTTTGTATGTACAGACCCTGACATAAGAATCATGTCATGCAAACACATACAATTGCATTACAACAACTGCACTATGCCTCAAAAAATGGACATTCACCACATATGAGAGCTGTGGCATTATGCTCCTCTATCATACATCTAATAAGTAAAGTACTGCAACTATCATGGCAAGTGTCCAAATCATAACACATGAGAAATTAAAAGAACATTTATCTGTTCTGGGTTTCATAAGATTCTTAATAGTTGTTATGTCTATACTCCATATTTGTGCAGAGGTTGCCATGGGGGAACAGGGACCGCTGCTAATTGCAATTCTAAGAACAACACCTTGTGATATGCTTACACATGCACTAATACTTTGCCATCAGCCACACTAATCAACTTGTCAGTGTTGAATTTCAGGGAGAGATTAAAAAAAAATTATGCGAGTGGGCTGCAAAACTTCTGTATGTATTAAAGGAGTGCTGTTCTCAACATATTTGGAATTCATTGTGATGTTGTCTGAACACATCATTCTGTGAAGTTATGTCTGTACAACAATAAGTATACTTGCGAATGATGTACAATACCACAACCAAAACAGCAAGCAGTTAAAACTCAACTAATTCCAGAAATTACTACAAGCTCCCAAGGCAAGGATCAGGATCCAATGGATATAATTTATACTTTTATTAATTACACAGAAATTGTTCCTGCACATTTAATAAAAGAATAAATGATATCCATTGTGCCCTGATCCTTGCCTTGAAAGCTTGCACTCAATAATTTTTGGAATTAATGACATATAATGGTATGGAACCTTTTCATGCATACTTTATCAGTGGTATTCAGAAGTGCACTTTCATATTTTGACCTGTGTGGTAGCATTTACACTGCACATTATCCAGTCAAGAGACAATACAAGTGCAAATCATATAAGAAATGATTACTGTTCACATACAGTCATCCCGAGATGAGCACTTATGAATGCTTGGTTGTCAATTCACTTTGTAAGTTTCATAAATGAAATTGTCATCAAAATACCATACTGTGAAACACATACATATCACTCACAGTAAAACAATCTACATGAA
Organism: Protopterus annectens; assembly: GCF_019279795.1. Lineage (NCBI taxonomy): Eukaryota > Metazoa > Chordata > Ceratodontiformes > Protopteridae > Protopterus > Protopterus annectens. Next base: position 873,133,565 of record NC_056734.1, read on the forward strand.
TCGTATGATAAATAAATTATATGAGCAGTATGTATCATACCTTTCAACTGTACAGATTTTTGCAGAAAGTCCAGATTTTTGCCAGATATTTTTGGTCTGTTCAGATATTTTTGGCCTGTTTTTCATAAAATTATTGTTTTCTGGCAAATCAGTGACAAATTATTAATAACTGAAGTTAGAAAATAATGATAGACATGTAAGTTCATACCCATCAGAAAATTCATGTTAATGCAAAAACAGATATTCTATCAACTTTCTAAGTTTGCAAGAGCAATATTTAAAAATTGTTCCTATTTTTGGACTTTTGTCCCTCTTTTATTTATGGCTTTGTTAGGATCAGCACATTACTGTTACTTCTGCATGTCATTACACCAGGCTTTTCACCAAAATATGTGAGGCACACCAGCTTCTCTCCAACACACTAATGTATTAATACTTAAAAAATGTGCATTTACACACATTTAAAGTCAGACTTCTCCTGTAGTGCTTGAAATTTATTCTGCATCCTCCAGATTGTGTAAATAGATAGGTAGGCAGTTTAAATCCAGCAGTGGTGACCGTGTGTGTGTGTGTGTGTGTGTGTGTGTGTGTGTGTGTGTGTGTGTGTGTGTGTGTGTGTGTGTGTGTATGTGTGTTTTAGGTAAATATACCTTCAACAACTGATGCACTATATTCACTCCAACTCAGGAGACACATTAATATTAACTTAAAAACTGTCAGAAGCTTCAAATAAAAATCTGTGTTCATTAATGCAACAGATTTATGAAAAACATTATATAGACCAAGAAACCTTATATGGAATATATGGAAAAAGAAGTGACTGAGTAAGTGCCAAAATATAAAGAACTAAATCTAGAGATTTTTGAAAGGTATAAAAAAGTAATATTGACATGGAAAAGAAAGAAAGAGAGATCTGATATGGTGCAATATTTATGCAAAGGAGAAAGACAAATTAGTCATTACAAAAGAGCAGCCCCCAAAATATTCAAAGAGAAATATAGGCAAACACACCCAGATATTGAAAATTTCACAACACAAAAAAATAAGATCGCTAACAGGGAATGTAGAACAGAAGATTAGTAAAGTAGTAGTAAAATAATAGAAGCTGAAGTTATGGAATTCTTGCAAAGAGAAGAATTTAGTGTAGAAATTCTAATATAGGGTATATCACAGAATGTTGGAACAATGAGTCCTCCAAGTAAGGAGCAGGAGACATCTGAAGAAGAAATATGGAGATGGGAAAGGAAAAGAGATTTTATATGGTGCAATATTTATGCAAAGGAGAAAGCAAAACTAGTCAATACAAAAATAGCAACACCAAAGATATTTGAAGAGAAATACAGGCAAAGGCATCTGATTATGGAACATTTTACAATACAAAAAATAAGTAAAAACAAAATCAAAACTCCAGCAAAGCTAGAACCTCCACTGAGTGACCTCCCAAACCTCTTGTATCAGAGGCACATGGGATATATGCAAATGACCCTTATGAACATCAGGTGTTGCAGCTAATTGGGGATTCTGAATGCCCATGACTTGTTTCATCATTTTAATGGACAATTTCAGGCCAATAAAAAAAATAAGTAAACAAAGAGGAAAAGTAGAAAAGAGGATAGGTAATGGAGAAATTAAAGAAAAATAAACCAAGGTTATGGATTTACAGTGAAGTGAAGGTTTTGGGGTAGAAAATCTAACTCTGAAAACATCACAGCAGGATAGAGCAATGGATCCCCAAATTAAGGAGAAGCCAGTGGAGTGGGAAACATCTGATTAGTTGTCATATGAAGATACTTTGGAGCCTTCCATGGGAGACCAGTACAAAAGTTCAGCTGGAGTTGTACAGCAAGGGAAAGAACATGAAACTGTGGCAATTCTGACACCGTCAGTGTTGTGGAGTGATAGGTCAGTGAGTTCCCATATGAAAGAGCAACAGATGACATAGGATGAAATTGAAAAGAATGTGGCACTGAAATATGCTCTGAAACTTTGTCTAGGATGCCTTCAGGAAAGGGAGAAAAACAACTGTACCCTTAGTTTAGAAGAAATGATCTAAGAGAAGAGTTACTTGATTTAATGGAGATGGACAGACGTATTACAATTAATGAAGGATAAAGACTACAGAAAGTCAAAAAGAAAAAAACAAAGTTAGAAGTTTGATAAAACAAATGAACACAGTAATTTTGATGTTAATAGAAATGCAAGCGATATATCAGAAGCAAATATGATTTGTCACTCTCCACTTCAATAAAGAGGCAGTACACCAAACACACCTTTGACGACCTTCATTGAATTCATAAACATAACTTACTGCATCATAATTTTGATTACTAAGTCATTTCAATCACTAACCATGAAAAACATCCTTTAACCATCCATCAGGGCAACCCAAATAAGTAGCATACTCCCTTTCACTCACTTATTCTTTAACATCAAGGCAGTGTCCCACAGCACATCTTCAGCCCAAAGTCCTTACATCCATCCAAAACATGAGGGAAAGCAGAGTCCAACCAATTACTTTCACCCCAAACTTCCATCCACCAAAACAAACTCCAGAGGGGGATCAGAAGAGGGACAAGCCTGCCCCTCTTCTCCACCCACCATCCTGACACAGACTGTTCTCCCTTATCTACTGTCACCTTTACACCATATCCTCCAAAAATAAACCAAAATTCAAATTAAACAATTCCAAACCAAACTCATTGAGATGCACCCCATGGTCTCTCATCCATATGAGATCCCTGTCAGCAAACTCCTTATGCATCATCTGTATTCCCAAGGCCCCCAGTTCCCTCAACAACCTAAAATTCACAAAACGCCATGCCCGCTCTACTGCTACTAAATCCATAGCATGCCTCCAAAACAACAGGGTATTATCTCAGACCACACAATGCACACACTCAGATAAAACTTTCTCAAAGCAACCAAATCCTCCATTATCTGGTAAACCAACTGATGCTTTGGAATTAGACCCAAATCATTACCTGCCAAATGCACTACCAAACTTGAGGAAGGTAAAGTTTTGATCATATCGCTGCAAATTCCTGCATAAGCTGATTCCACCTGAGTCCTTTAATGCCATGCCATGCCATGTAATTCTCCCCCCAATGCAAACCCATATCTGAACCATTAATCCTAACTGTAACCTTCCTCACTGCTGAATACACGCACAAGTGGCCTAGAATTACAATCTCATTACTTTAAAAAAAAAAAAAAATCAATAACCAAAGTTACCATTCAATAACTAATGTAAGACAAAAGGAATTCGAAGAACATCATCCTACCCTCTTAACTCATTACATCTGAGTGACGCCTCCAGGTGCATCTGCAGTTACCTCCTACTGCTCCTAGGCATCAGAATATTTTATCTTGAAGCATACATAATGGCAAACACAATCGTATTAATATTTGACCTCTGTCAGTGAGTGTTAGAATTGTAAGATGATAACTTCAGTTTTAAAGGTTCAGGCCACACCACTAGGAGTTAAAGGTACATACTCAAAAGAGTTGTTCTGGAGGGAATGAGTTCAATTGAACTACCTTCTCTTGCTAAATCAGAAGCAATAGCCATCCAAAAAGAATGAGTGGAAAAATTTCACCCACTAAGCCCAAAGCCCATAAACTGGAGTGACCTTCTTATCACGGAAATCGACTGACCCCCCCATTATCACTCTATCCCCCTTTTGATCGGAGAACCAGATCCTGTGAATTCCCCTTGTGGGACGCTAAACATTTTCTAGTCCACACCACTGGACACATCTGATTGTACCTATCTTTCTCTAAAACTATTTGTGCGCCTATCCCAACCTGATCTGTCTTAGATCACCTTAACCGAATGTGAACTGCATCGGGCAGTATTATGACATCCTCCCAAACCAATGACCCACAACTCCAACATTCTAAGCACCCAAAATACACCCATAAGCTCAACATCACCCTAAGACATACTCAACTGATTCTCTACTCACCACAGCAAGGCCTTGCAGTAAAACCTTCAAAAATTGCCTTGTCACCCCACAACACTTATCTCTATTCAGGCCATCCCTTCTACCCCATCCTTTCAACATATACCCAATCATCCAAGATTTAATAAAATCCTACAACCTTGTCACATGAGCAAATATACTGATTGCAGCCAGGTCCACCTTAACCGACTACACTGCTCTGCCCTGCACATGAGTCTGTGCTAAATATCTCAACAACAATTCTTCTTCCTCAGGCAGCTGTAAAATAAATCTACCAAAATCACACAGTGTCCTACTGTATGCCCTTTTGGTAGATGCTGCCCAGAACTGCTCCACCAATCTCCTGGTCACCACAATCCTCCACACCTCATCTGGCACTGCCACTGCCTCTTTCACTGCCATTGGAGCTAACTGCCGAAACCTGGAAAACTGAAGGTGAGACAAGGTGTCAGCAATCCCATTCCTAGCACCTGCTACATCCACACCTGTAAAAGAAAAGTTAATCAGCAAACTCTGTAAAATTAACTTATGTAAAACCAACAATGTCCATTCAGACTTAGCCATCTTCACTTGTAAAACCTGGACAACTGCACTGTTGTCCGAATTAAATACAATTATCCTTCCCCTCAACCACTCCTGTCAAACCACAGATGCAGCACAAATCAGCATTAGCTCTAAAAAAGCAACATCCCTCTTCCAATCATCCTGCCACTCAGCTTGCCATGGAACTCCAAACCACTCACCCCCTAAAAACTCCCCCATACCAGTGCCCCCTATTACGCTTGTAAATAACTGCAAATCCCATTGATCTACCCAATCTGACTTCCAAAAAGTAATGCCATTAAATTGTTCTAAAAATGTTAACCCATGCATTAAATCTTCATGTGTGAACTTACCAAGTCTCACCCAATGGTGTTTAGTTTTCCCCCATTTCAGCAGAAAGGCAACAGACCTACAAAATGTATGGCCCTGATGAACAGCCTTAAATGCAAAATTTAGAAGCCCCAAAAGCTCCATGACATCCTTAACCCGCACTTTATCTTCTCCCTCAGTAGACAAAACATTTCCATGTTCTGCATCCACCAGCAACCCAAGGAAATTTAATTACTTCGCTGACCCTTCCAATTTATGTCTAGTCAAGGGGACTCCACTTCTTTACACATTCCCTCAAACTCTCGCTAAGCTACCAACACTCCCTCATGCCCCTCACCTACCGAAAGGAAATCATCCAAGTAGGGAAGAGCCTTCTCATCATCCACCCATTGCTGCCAAATCCAGTGTAACACCATGCTAAACTTCACAAAAGTAGCACAGGCTACAGAGCAGCCCATTGGCATAGCCCTGTCAAAATAAAACCACCATGTCCAACAACGGCTAATTCTCCTCCCGTACTGGCAGAAGACAAAAAGCAAATTCAATTGTCCACCTTCACCAACCATGGATCTTTAAATGTACTGATGACCTGTACTATGTCATCTAACAACATGTAGCTCAACTTAACCTCCTCTGCTGAAATAAAGTAATTTACAGAGTTCACTTCACAGTAAGACAAATGGCAAGTCCATCAAAATTCATCTGGCTTCTTCTTAGGCACCAAGCCTAATGGTGAAACCTTAAAACTGTCAAATGAGGGGCTATCAAACAGACACAATATCCTACCTGCCTGACACTCCTTCTCTACCAGAGCTGCCAAAATACCACCCCCCCCCCCGCACTGATCTCAAATATTTTTCCCAGTGTTCCATCTCCCCACTACTTTAGACTTAATAGAAAATCCCTTAGTAAATCCGTTAATTAACTCATCTATCACTACTACATGCGGATATTGCTGGAGCATGACCCACAGAACTTCTACCTTAATAGGAGAATATGTCCCCAGGCCTTTCTCTTTGCCCCTAAGAGGCAACCCCATCTCTAATTACAAAGATTCCCCCTAAAACAGATACATCGAGGTCCCTGTAGAGCAACCATTAATTCACTCTGAGTAGAATAAAATGAAGCTTGGCCATCCATGGTACCCTCTCACTGGTCACACAGCATCACCAGTTGGATCCCTGCACACTTAGAGCAAGTGTACAGAAACCTATATGCTGCCCATGAACATCTCCCTGCATTAAATACCCAACACACTCCAAACTCCTCTTCTCATATCTTACTCCCCCTGTTACCCACACTGAAACTGTCCATCATAGTGGCCAGCCATATATCTGGGAACCTCACCTCCCAATACGTGGACTGGTCATCTGCCTTCCTCATGTGAAATCTCTGGTTGTACCACAGCCAAGCATTACCAGCCTACAACCGCTGCACCTCCTGTATTGTCAAAAAGTAAGCTAAAAACGGCAGGGCCAACATACTATCCTTCTCCAAACATGCAGCCATATAGTAGAGAAAGCCTAACACCCAATTCTTCCACATTCTAGGCCACATATTAACCACCTGTCCTCACCCAAGAGCAGTTAAGGCTTCCAGGAGGACTTTACCATTCACAGTTTCAGTTTCCAGCAAATGCTGGAAAACCTCCATGTCAATAAAGTCAAAAAATCAACATACTCCCCTTTCCAGATATTTTCCTTGACTGAGGAAGGTATATAAAGAGTCAAGAATACTGCCTCACCCCCACCTGCCCCAGTGCCTGTATAGTCAACCAATCACCTCCTGAAACCCAAAATTTGACTCCACTTCCAGCAAATGGGAATCGGTGTCTCTCATGGATGATACCGAACTACCACCACTCAAGTCTGAGGTATCCAAACCAGAAACTTGCTACCTCACACAATACCCCTCTCCCCTTAAACTCCCAAATGCACCTGCAGAATCCCCTGTTTACTGGCTTGACCTGGTAACACATTCACCCAGGCTGAGTCCCCCTTGCCCCTCACCCAACATGCCTACTGAACCTTCTACCAACATAGCATTAACTGTAGAAGCAGCAGGTGCTGTGTCCACAGCCGAGGGCTCTGTTGCCATCCCTACACTGGATTGCAGCTGACACATTCTTTTCCCCCTGGCTGCCTGCTTGCCCTTTGCTGGTTGACCTCTCTTACGACAGGCTCAGCCCTGGTCCACTGGCACCATAGTCTCACTGTGTAGCATCTCATAAAAAAGGTACTCAGCTTGTGCCACAATGTCCACCCATCTCTGCCGCAATGCCTAACCTCTGCCATTGATGCCAGATGCCCAATGTCATAGTCTGCGATAAAAAAACAAAACAATACAAACATAATCACAATTAGGCAACATTTGTTTTTTATTAATATATATAATTATATATATATATATATATATATATATATATATATATATATATATGTATATAAAAAACCACACACACACACACACACACACACACACACACACACACACACACACACACACACATACACACACACACACACACACACACACACACACATATATATATATATATATAGATATATATATATATATATATATATATATATATATATATATAGATATAGATATAGATATACATACAGTATTGAAACCCACATTCAAAGAAAATGCATCTGGACAGTGGCAAATTAAGTTTACCTTTGGGCTGTTTCCAAATCATAGGCCCCTTGCACACATTTTAGGACCATGCTAAAGTTCTTTGATTCACCTTCCTGATTGTATTAAATTATAGCATAATAATTAAACTATATCCCTTGTATAACACAGCATCAGTTGTTAGAGCGTGTTTTAAATTTATAGTTTTTGAACATTCTTCCAGTAGCAATGAAACAAAACATATGAACCAATAATGACAAAACTGCCAACTTCAGAACATTTCAACCATAAAAGGCCACTCAAACTTCTGTCATTACAATCCACCAATATATCAATCAACATGCACAGTCTCTGCAGAACTAAACATCATCTGAATAATTCCATATTAAAGAGATATGTAACATCTGACATAAAAAGGACCAGATCATGCTAATTGCATACTTGAGCTATTTTTTTCTAACAGAATTGCACCTACTTGACACAGCCATTCTTGGTTTCCTCACAAAAAAGATAAGTCTGACACCAAGCAGTTTAACATACATCATTTCTTTCTATTGGTTGAAAAGCTTGATAATTTGCATGGTTATTTCTTAGTTGGGTATGGCCATAAAATGATTCCGAGATACTGTATTCATATTCTTTAGAGAGCATGTATGTTAGGGTGATCATGCTATTTTACTATCTCACATGTAATATTCTCCCTATGTAGTACTGAATTATATTGATTTATTAAAATAACTTTTCTATATTTATAATGTAACACACTTTAACCATCCAGTGAGATTCCAGTTGAAGTTATTAGTAAGTGTTCCACATTTTTGTCCCTTTGTTCTGCATTATACGATGCAGTGTTCCAAGTTTTTGGAGATTAATTATAGGCACATTTGGAACACCCTTGGATAACTTAAAAATACATTCCTGGTTTGGAAGATCACAACTGTACATAGAATACTGAATTATTAAGCTACTTCAGGACCAAGCCAAATTCAAATAAAAACTTTTTCTGAAAAACAACAAAGGGACTTCACATTTTAACTTGAGCAATGTTTTTATTTTTCTTAGTCAAAACATTGACAGATAAGCACTTTAACAGTTTACAATAATGACTCCTGTATTTACACAGACAAGATAGGAAAGCATGTGAAACTTCAGGCTTAACCAGACAGTGTCATGACTGGGTAACATTCATAATACGGAATTTTTATTGGTACCTTCTTTAGGCCTATGGGCATCCTTCTCTTCCTAATTTGGGCGATGAAATTGTAAGGGATCGAGGTGTACCATGATTGTATGTAGTTGGTCAGGCTCTAGGGTAGTGTCCATGTCTAGCCGGCTGAATGGGGATTAACTGTTTTTAAAACTATTCCCATTTTTTTAAGATTCATGTGTGCCATTTCTACTACTTACGAAGACTTTGACCGAGTAAATTTAAAGGGAATAAAAATGCGTGCCTGTCTGAATTCACTGTTGTAATTAGTAGTACAAACTATGCCTAAGTGTAGTAAGGATGGAATTTCCTTTGTTTTGCAAAGTTTGTTGTAAAACAAATAGGAATAATTAAGAGACATGACCCAAGCACCTTGAGGCAGCCTATTAACTTCTGTAGTCAGCACAAAAAAACACGATCAAATAGGGGCTTTTTACATGCCTACTTAAAAGACCAGTGGCACATGGTTATGAGATTTCTGGGATTTCAAGTGCCACTTTATTTCATTCCACTAATTGTAGAAGCTCAAATTAATAAAATTGTGAGAGAAGACTGATCATGTAGTGTGTTTGTCTTGCCTTCACAGACTGTAGGCGAGGAAGACACCACTACTAATTTTTTTTGTGTACCCCTAAATGACCAAGCACGTACCCCTGGAGTATGCGTGCCCAGGTTGGGAATCACTGCCTTAAAGGGTGTTTTTCATGACACATACAATGTATCTGTTCTATGGTGGCAGTAAATGATATGCATCAGTCAGAGATCTGCCATCTCCTGGCATGTGTTCAAGTCTGGCAAGATGCAAATGCTAAGTATGCCAGTGAATGCTTAAAGGCATCATTTATTTTCCAAATAATAATACTTGTATTGCTTGCCTTCATACACACAAATATAAAATACAGAAAGACATCATTGCCTATTGCGTACCCAGTCTCAATTCTAATCAACAGATCTATTCGACTCCCACGTCCCTGCCCTATGGAAAAATCTTCATTATTCCCTTCCATAAAAGAGGTAACTCTTCTGAAATTTCTAATTTTAGGCCAATTGGCATTTTGTCCCCTCTTTCTAATATCCTGGAAAAATGCATTCATAAGAAACTCCTTCAGTAACTCTGACAAAATGATCTCCTAACCCCAACACAACATAGTTTCTGACCAGGCCATAGCATCACTACTGCTCTCCTCAACATTTCTGGCACCATTAATGAGGCTAGAGACCAAAGAAAGTTTATTTCTTTTGTTTTTCTGGTTCTCTCAAAAGCCTTTGACACAATGTCACATGAGAAACATCTGACTCAAATGTCATCTCTAGGCCTTTCCAATGAAATATTCTATTGTTGTCTATCTACCTGTCTGAAAGATGTCAATCAAATCAAATTGCTCTCTTCTCTCTCACCTTTTGTCCTATTTAAAACAGGTGTTCCTAGAGGCTCTATTCTTAGTCCACTGCTCTTTAACATTATCATCAATAACATATTTATCTCCTCCCAGAAAGCTTGACTTTTTCAAAATGTAGATGAGTCAACTCTCATCTGTTCATCGGACAGCCCACTTCAACTACAATACATGGTACAAGATCCCTTTAACTCAGTTGAACAGTGGCTACATCAAAACCCACTTTTACTCAATCCCAGAAACATTAACCTACTACTATTTTCCAAAGTCTCATGCCAGTTATAAAAGTAGCAACCGCATTACCTCTTTAAACAATACAGCCATTGAATAGTTACTCATATTAAGTTGCATGGAGTCACCATAGATGACATCTTAAAGTTTGATCCTCACAGATAAAGCTGTATAAAATATCATCAAAAGCTAGGTCTGCTATACAGATCAAAAAAAAAGAAAAACTTACTCCTTCTAGCAGAATGACCCTAGCTGACCATTATCTTTTACCCTCTCTTCTCTATGGCTCACCTGTTTTGACAAACATCCAGATCTCTCTTAAATCACAAGTGCACCAATGTTATAATAAAATAGCTAGATTTGCAGCTAACTGCCTCATAAAGATCATCATTGTTCTGCATTACATGTTTTCAAGTGGTTAGAACTCCCACATCAACTACCCCATGTGCAACTTATTCTAACACATAAAATACTATATAACCCCTCTACCTGCCCTTGTATCTCCTCAGTACTTCATCCCTCTCTACCAAATCACCCTATGAACTCTTAAGAAAAAACCTGCTTGAAATCTATAAACCAAAAAAAAGTATGTGACAGTCTATACTCACACTACATAGCCAAACTATGGAACTCTATCCAGAATTCAGTCAGAACTATATTGCACCTCAATGTATTATCTCCTCATGCTTAATTGTATCCTGTGTATTCTGCTGTCAATTTATATGTATATATACTTTTTAATTATATCTATGCTACTGTTTTATTTGATGTTATTTAACTCTCTGGAGCTTTACTCCCCAGACCTACCCTGAAAATGGGTATTTATCAGCCAGTCAAATTTCCACAATAAAGAAATGTCAGTAAGTAAACAAATAAATATATTCATATAATTATTTTGTTCACACTATAGAGCTTTATAGGACAAGGGCTTCTATATTAGTTCTTAATATGTGGCATGCTGCAAAATCATCAGAAATTATAAGTGGAACTATTGTATGAGATTTTCTTTTGTGTTTGTGTTGTTCAGTAGAAGTTGTGGTACTCTTTGTTGAAATTCCTTGTGAGTATGCCCAGTATAATGACATAATAGATGTTCCCCATGTAGCAAAGGGAACTTTAATTACAGAATGTCATGAGATTATTTCTTGTCCAGGACTTAATTGAACTATCATTTGTAATGTTGGCTTTGCCAACATCTGCAAAGTGAAGTTAGTGACCTACAGGTGAAAGATGACATTTGTCTCAGGCCAGTGTACATTTGGTGTATGTGCCATGTAAATGTACAATGGGTCACTTAGTAATGCATGTTAATGCTGCACCTGGGTATGTTGTGCGTCACTGTCCTGTCACACAATTTTTAATTTTTCAGGGATGTATATATCAACTACAATATACTGCATTCAAACCTGTATTTTAAAACACTCATTCAAGTCATATCATTGTACACATTAACACAAATTAACACAAATGCATCATAGGCACAAACAATTGTAGCCTGACAGTTGCTACTTTTGCCCATTAGCTGATGTCTTAATGGCATACTGCTGGCATACAGCTTTACTTTGCCTGTCTCATGTGGGCTGCCTATGCATTTGTAATATACTCAGAAATATATTAATAAACATTATGACATTGAGAAACACAACCCTTATGTCAGGAGACAGTCTACACTAAACTTGTAACTTGATTTATGTGCATTTTCACATATGCCATATTAGCATGACTCATTGTACGTGTACATATGCTACATCTGTAATATGTTTATCATATAATTATTCCATTTATATCCTGCTCAATGTGATACCTATGCGCATGTCTTATATCCATCAGTATTTCTATACATATATACACAGCATGCTGTTACACTCACTAACTTTCTACCATTGACAACATGTCTGGGGCTTAGAAATATATTTATCCTTTGTTGACTGGGTCGGTCCCACTAGGCTAAAAGCCTCTTTTCAGAGACCAAGGGGGTAATTAGACTATAGGCAATTTGGCCAGGGTATCAGAGAACTTTCCTTACTATTTTTGATAGGTGCCATGGGATCTTTTACATCCACCTGAGCGACCACCAGCTCAAGAAGATGGGACCAGATCTCATCCGAAGGATGGCACACTCAGGACTGCAGTACACCCGTTATGTAGGAGTAGAACCCACAGTCTTCTGCACCAAAGTGCGTATGCTACCTGTTGTGCAACTAACAATGGTGTTTTATCTAATCACTTAATACTTTCATTGGAATGACTGCACAGTTGTCCATGATTATCCAAATTTCCACATTGTCACAAATGTGTACACTGCAATAACAACCATCAGTGTTGTAAATGCACATAAGGCAATACCAGCCTCAGAATTCTTCAACATGCATGGGCATTGTGACATTAATCACAGTATACATTCCAATGGCAGACTATTTCAATACACCTACTATACATGTGTAGCTAGGGTTCTCCTTAAGAAGGTCGATCGGCTGAAATCTCGAAATGCATATGGTCAAGACCATATGCTTGAAATTTCAGAAGCTCGACCTACTGAATGGGGATCAGCATACAGCGCAGAATGGGAGATTTCCCTTTCTGCGCTGTAGTGTGATCTCGGAGCTGGAATAAATAAGTAGTGGGGGGTGTGGGGGTGCAGGGGGTCTTGCCCCCTGCAGAAACATTTTTTTGTGGGTTTTTTTTGTTTTTTTACTTCCCCTTCAGAAGGTCGAGCTTTTGAAATTCGAGCATATGGCTTCGGCCATATGTATTTTGGGATTTCAGCCATTCGACCTTCTGAAGAAGAACTGTAGCTAGGCATTGTCAATACAATCATGTATGTGACACGAATATCAATGATCATGCCCTAAAAGATGTGTTGTGGCAAGCATACATTTATGTTTTATGAGTGTACTTATTCTCATGTCTATCATTTACATTAATATACAACACATGCCTGGCTAACACATGTTTAAATCTACAATAACCTTTCAGTGGTTACAAGTGCCAACACATGGAACAGAAACATCCCTTTCTGATGTGCATGACACTGCAATAGGATTCATTGATTTGTGTTAATTTATGATGAAAATGAGAACACAGTTTATTGTTGTGTACAACAGATGCCTTTCTGTATGCGCATCTGATATGCAATAACTGCAGTATATGCAAATAAACATTAATGTTTCTACTGTCCTTGCTAGCTGTTCGCTGAACTTAGCATTTCATACACATATATCACATTTAGTCCCCTTTGTTACCCTGTTGCTTTGTATCCCTCTCACATCATTTGACAGCATTTCCATTTTTATGTGTGTATTAAGGCCAACACAGTGAATAGCATTACTTTTACTACATTGATATGAAGAATAATTTTCAACCAAAACAGTCTTTGCTCTACAATCACTTTTATTACTTAACTACAGTTCCCTGTTAACTTTCCTTGCTTCTTATTTTTGCAGTAATCCCTTATATTTGAGCACAGTTTCCCCATTTAGCTTCCCGTTTCTTGTTTGTGTCCATATCCCTTATATCTGAGTAAAGGTTCGCTTTTAGTTTCCCCCATTTGTTGTTTGTGCACTAATTCCTTATATCTGAATACAGTTTCTCCATTCATCTTCCTGTTTCTTGTTCGTGCATTAATTCCTTATATCTGAGTACAGTTTCCCCATTTAGCTTCATATTTCTTGTTTGTGCAGTACTCCCTATAACTCAATACGATTTCCTTGTTTAACTGCCCTTGCCTTGTATTATGCTGTCCACATGTGCTCGGTCATTAAATTTACCTGCAGAAAACAACTTTTGTTTACATTCTGTGATCAAGCTTCTGTGCACCTTTTTGTGGCCAATAATACATGTACTGGCCATGAGAATGTGCTGCTAAACATGCAGACATTTGAAGCAGGGTGTATATTTAATTAGTACCGTTGATCATCACTCTAACAAGAACAAATTTTATAGGCTTAGCGTAAAGTGTACATGCTCATTAATGAATCCCAGGGAATGAATATATATATATATATATATATATATATGTATATATATATATATATATATATATAAAGTCCAAGAACACAGATAATGGCTACTGAAGAACCACACCTTAACAAAATATATAATATAAAACTATAATAAAACAGTGCGGTCACCACTGAGTTGGACATAAAAACATGTATTTAATAATCAACTAAAAACCCCAATTGTCGCCAGTAAAAAACAGAAAGATATTTTATATTTTATATAAGTTTTGTATTATATATGTATGTGCGCATGTGTGTGTGTGTGTGTGTGTGTGTGTGTGTGTGTGTGTGTGTGTGTGTGTGTGTGTGTGTGCATTTCAATGTAGATATATATATATATATATATATATATATATATATGTATATATATAAAATACACAGTGGATATAAAAATTTACACACCCCTGTTAAAATGCCAGGTTTTTCTGATACAAAAAATGAGACCACAATAAATCATTTCAAAACTTTTCCCACCTTTAATGTGACCTATAACCTGCACAATTCAATTAAAAAAACAAACAAATCTGTTAGGGGGAAAATATAAAAAATAAAAAATGTACATTACGCTGGTTGCATAAGTGTGCACACCCATAAACTAATACTTTGTTGTGTGTGCACACCCTTAAACTAATACTTTGTTGAAGCACCTTTTGATTTAATTACAGCATTCGGTCTTCTTGGGTATACACTTGCCATCAATTACAGAGACTCTGATTAACCCCAAATAAAGTTCAGCTCTCCTAGTAGGATTTTCCTGACATTTACTCAGTTGCCTGCTACAGCAAAAGCCATGGTTTGCAGAGAACTTACAAAGAATCAAAGGGATCTCATTGTTGAAAGGTATCAGTCAGGAAAAGGGTACAAAAAAATTTCCACAGCATTGCATATACCATGGAACACAGTGAAGACAGTCATCAACAAGTGGAGAAAATATGGGACAACAGTGATGTTGCAAAGAACTGGATATCCCTCCAAAATTGATGAAAAGACAAGACGAAAACTGGTCAGGGAAGCTGCCAAGAGACCTACAGCAACACTGAAGAAGCTGCAGAAATTTCTGGCAAGTACTGGTTGTGTACTACATGTGACAACAATATCCCATATTCTCCCTATGTCTGGACTATGGGGTAGGGTTGCAAGATGGAAGCCTTTTTTTTCACAGAAAAACA
>NC_056734.1:873154044-873274044 GCF_019279795.1 Protopterus annectens
AATATTTCAACAAACAGTTTAATTTTTTGCTACCATGTAAAAGTTCATATCAGGATAGCAAAAGTGTTCCAGCAATATGTGTGGGTTTCATTGTTTCATTCTGGGTCTGTGTGCATTACAATATATTATATTATATTATATTATATTATATTATACTGGTAATGTAAATTTTATGAATGCACTAACTGTTGTCATTAAAAAGAATACATTTTAGTGATACATATGAGTGCATCAGCAAACTGCAAACGCTCATAAGTGTAAATACAGACAAAGCGATCATTTTACATTAAACTGTAAAATAACTGACCATCATAGGTTCATAGGTTGGTACTAGGCTATCAGTCCTAGGGCCTATACAAGCCTAGCCATAACAATTCCCTGGATATTTCTTCCCACAATATTTACTTCCCTGGACCTCTACATTCAAAATGAAATCTATTTTTTCTTGCAAGGGGCAAGCCTCTGCACCCCAACATCCCTTACTTATTATATATACTAGCTCTGAGATCACACAACAGTGGGTAAAGGCAAATTTCCTTAACCCGCTGCAATGCAATCCAGTGCAAAAGGCTGCCTGCATGAACTCCATTTGAATAGAACATTTGCTCACGTTAGTGTTCACTTTTTCCTACAGTAGTAGTGTTCACTTATGTGAGTGTTCGCTTTTGTCAACTATAACTCTCTCTCTCTCTCTCTATATATATATATATATATATATATATAGATATAGATATATAGATATATATATATATGTGTGTGTGTGTGTGTGTGTGTGTGTGTGTGTGTGTACATTTGTCTTACACCTTTTAACAATTTTTCAGAAAATGCTCTGGAATATAAGACTGTATGTAAACTGATACAGATGTGACATTCTACAGGTGAGAGGTATTAATGAGTTAAATGTAAAATTCAATATAATTGCTAATAAAGGAAAATTAAATAATACTAATTTAAAGATACTCATGTTTCAGTTCATGGCGTAGTTATTTCATTATGCACATAAACCTTATTCTATACAAGCATATTATGAAATTAATTGAAATAAAACTGTATTTCTAGGATTCGTTAACAAGAGTACACACTTCATGCTAAACTACATGATTACTTTGTGTTAGCACAATAAGCAGCAGTGTTCATTGAATATGGATGCTGCTAAGGAAGGCTACACATTCACTATCCCCTTTTTGTGGCTAGCACAAGTGTTAGCAGTCACAAAATGGTGCACGGAATCTCAAGCACATAATGTATACATAAGTTGCCACCTATAGGCAAACCTAGTGAGTGGGCAATTGGGGACAGCTAATACAAAGAAAGGGCAGATGTATTAAAACAATTACGGTAAAGGGGAAGTTACCTATAGGCAAACCTAGTAAGTGGCAATTGGGGACAGCTAATACATAGAAAAGGCAGATGTATTGAAATAATTAAGACAAAGGGGAAGTTAAACATGGAAATTGTACTCATATAATTGGATTAATCCATAAATAAGAAACAAGTGAATTTAAACATGGAAACTATACTCATATAAAGGGATTAGTGCATAAATAAGAAGCTGGGTTGGTTAAATGGGGAAATGTAACTCAGATAACTAAAATGTGATTATTTCACAAAGAGAAATTTTAAAATAAATATTTTTATATTGATTTAATAAAAATTAATCCTGTTTACTTTTTTGATCCATGTGCATAAATAAAACTAGACATACTAACAAAGGATGTGAGAGGAACACAAAGTGGAGTAAATGTGATATAAAGGTTAATAAAATGCTGAGTTGACATAACAGTGAGGGCATTATATACATTAGGGGATACTTACATATACTGTAGTTACTGCATAACAGATGTATATACAGGGATTATTTGTGTTAACTAACAATAATGTTGTATTCTCCACTTCTTCTTGTGTAAACATAACTAAATGAACCCTACAGCTTTTGTGCAATGTACAAAAAGGGACAAATCTTTGCCATTTGCTGTTACTTGTAACCATAGAAAGGGGGTATTTTGCATTTAACATGTATAAGCCTAGCATGTTGGTTATATTAATATAAATGCTAAACGTTGATATAGTAAGTTACAATACATACTATGAAGGCTGCCAGCACATCTAGCTAGAACTTTGTAGCTAATTCTATGTCATTTGTGAATGGTAATATGATTTGTATGCTTGTCTTACAAATTTAAGAAAACTATATGTTCTGTACTGAGCTTCAAGAATGTAACCACAGTGCACCCTGCTGGAAAAGAACAGAAATGTGCATATTCTATGTGCCTATGCAAATGTATGTGTTGATGTTAAAGTCTTGAATATACAGAGTTAACTTGCAAACTATAAGAAAATAAGTAAAGAGTTTTGCAATGTGCTATAAAGTTAGTTTATCTCAGCTAAGAGGCAGGATGTCTAGTGCTAGGGGTTTATTTCTATTATCTTGAGACAGAGATAATAACTAGGTTTCAAATGTAAAGTGTTTTTTTTATTGCTCTGTGACTTCCTAGCAGCTGTACATCTGAGAGAGAATTATTTTTGACAGAAATATGTTAAAATCTGTTGTTCCTGTTAGCCTGGGAACTAAGGGCAGAAGTGACAGGAATGGTGTAATCTGAGATAACCCAGCAGAAATATTTGATAGTAATTTAAGAAATATCTCAGAGAGAAAGTCAGTGCATTTTGTATCTTGTCTCGGACCTGTAAACATCCATTCAGTACTTCCATTTGCCAGTATCTGTAAGTAAGACTTAGACCATAGTATTTCTCTTAGAGATAGATAAGAATACAGTAAGATCAGTCTAGATGTTTTCTGTATTTATGTGAGACTGCCCTGCAATGTTGTTTTAAAGTATTTCCTGTGATTCTGAACTATGTTGTCACTGTGCTGAGTTATTGAATATTGTCTTGTTCTTTTATTTATTATTAAATATATTTAAACCTTTTAATTGCGGTTAGTTTGTGTAGCGATATATAAGCTCTTAGTGTACTTATACATTTGATGATACTGTACAGGCCACTCCTAAACAGCCTTAAATGTTCTGGTCACACTTATCATTTAGATAACAGTAACATTACACAGTAGAACTGGTCACCCTTTGGGAAGGGCCTTATAGTAGCTGATAAGTAGGGGTTCTGGTGGCCGTGCTAACTACCTTATGGTCTAGGCAGAAGGGGCATAGCTAGTAAACCTGTGCCAGCCTTTCCCAGGTGTGTGTTTGTTTATAAATCAAATCACACGGTGTGTGTGTGTCATAGCTACTTGGGCAGGGACACGAAACACTGGTGGGAGAAAGAGTGCTGGGAGGCCTTGGCTTGGAACCCTGGCTAAGGACTCAGCTCTATAGCTGTGCCAATAGAGAGTCTTATTGGAGATCTGGAGAAAGCGGGAAAAAACAGCCCTAGACTGATAGTGATCACTGTGTGCTCTTAAGGGAAAATTGTACTTTACTGTGTGTGTACTTCTCATCTTCCCAATGTGCATGTCCCTCATTGGTGTTAGTGGTGAGGATTGAGGCTCCTTGATTACTGGGCCAGTACAGGGGCATCACACATACATTTACAGTTGCCACAATTAACGTTCAATGGCATGCTCAGTAATATTTGTGTTAGTTACATGATTGTACTAAGAATGCTTATCTAATCATGCATGGGAGGTGTTTTGAAGTACTCTGCAATTGGAATGTATACTGTGGAAGAGGTCAAAGGTGAAGTAAATTGCATCAACACAAATTAAGTTAGAACACACACATATGTTAAAGAATTGTAAAGCTGCCATTGCATTATGTGTATGAAGGAAACAATAGCGATGGTGTTTGGCCAGTATACATGCCTGAGACAATATGGGCATACTGAGAATAATCACAGTCACCTGTGCAAGCATAGCAGTAATGTTATTAAGTGATGAAAAAAAGCCTTTGTTAAGCAGCTTACATCATTTGAATATTAGAAACTCAGTGCCAGTACATGCATGGTGTCTATGCATGTAGCAAAATAGAGAAGGACCTGACATAAAACAGATGTGTCACATTGACCAGGATATAAACAAAATAATGATCTGATTTACATGTTTACAGTTTCTCTAGCTATAGCAGATGTGACATACATATATGTAAAATGAGTGTTGCTATGGTGGCGTATATAAACATATACATAAGTCAAGGTATCTTAAATCAAGTGTAGTCAGTCCACTGACAAAAGGGCTGCATTTCTGAGTGTCATGAGGTATATCAGTTTACATAGGATGTTGTTTTGCGTATATCACAAATGGGTAGGTAGCCTACACAAGGCATGGGTAAAATAAAAGTGGATGGCAGCATTCTGCCAGTGATACATTAGTTAAGGGGTAAAAGTAACAAATGTCAGGCCACAGATAATTGTGACTATGAATCATACCTCTCAACTGTACAGATTTTTGCAGAATGTCCAGATTTTGGCCTCATATTTTTAGTCCATTTTTTATAAAATTGTGGATTTATGGCAAATTAGTAGTAAATCATTAAAGACTGAAGTTTGGAAACAATGGCAGACATTTGAGATTTAGACTTCATATCCTTCAGAAAATCGATGTTAATGCAAAACTTGTTATTCTATTAACTTTCTGAGTTTGTAAGAGCAATATTTAAAGAATGTCTCTATTTTTGGGCTTTTGTCCCACATTTATTCATGGCTTTGTACAGATTTCTTGCTCTAAGAGGTTGAGAGGTATGACTATGATACATTTTTGTTACAGTAACCAATGGTATGGCATGCTACTTACCTGGTGTATGTGCCACATTTGACCTGCTGACTTGATTATGTGCATTAAAGCACAGATGTGAATGCAGTATATTGCAATGCATAACTAGCCATGAAGTGAGCTTTGTTAAAAGTAATAGTAATAACTTTAGGAAAATACATCGATATACAACACACCCAGGTGAAGCATTAACACATATTGGTAATTCACCTGTAATAGACTTAATTGGACATACAGCAAATATAAAATACCCTGTGAGAAATGTTACTATTTTCTACCCATAGGTAAACAAAACAAAAAGGCTGAAAGGTTATATAAAGCCAAAAAAAAAAACAGTAAAATGCTTGAGGTTGCTGAATGTGAATAAAATACTTCTATTACTAACAACAAAACATTAAGCTCTTTCAACCATATACCAGGTCTTCTACATAACTAACTCTCATACTCATTCTTTTCAAAAACACAGCCTAATTAACTAATTAATATCAGATGACTAATTTGTTTACATTTTCTTTTGTTTATTTATTATTTATTTTATTTGACATTTGTTTACTGGGCAAGTCTGACTGGGCAAGTTTTCCATTTTCAGGGAGAAAAGCTCCACATAAAATTAACATAACAGTATGTATTAAAATATTAGAAAAACTATCAGAGAAATTATAACATAAAATCACATAATAACATATTATCACAATTGCACTTAGTAAGAAAGCTCACATACATCACATAATAAAACATGTTATCACAGTTACACTTAGTAACAAAAGTCATTAGAATTTTCAGATTCATAGAATAAGGCATGGAATAGTGAGTCAGTAATGCTTGTTAGGTAACATATGAATACATATAATTATAATCTCATAAATTCAAGAAAGCAGTAAAGATATACCCCCGGATTCATGAAGCTTGCGCCAGGCGCAGGCGTAGCATATGCGGGATAATGCCAAATATGTCCACCGAGCATTTCAGGTACGAACCAATTCCACGTGCACTACCGGCGCACGCCAGATCTGCGCAGCCCTCAGCATAGGTATGCAAATCACCCCATGCACAGTGTTGCACCATGCTAATGAAGGCATACAGCGATTCATGAAGTGGTGCAGGCATAGTGTAAGCCCATGGAAATGTAAACCAAAAAACACGGTTTACATTTTCTCAAACAGAACATCGGAGCTATGGAAGCAGACCAGACTCATGTATTACAAAGTTAACAAATGCCAATGGCTAAATACACAGCCAATGGCACAAGAAAAGATGCACAACACTTAAAAAACAACATTTAATGTCATGTCCATAATATAACACACAGTACAACTGCAGGGCATATGTGCGCAAACAGGAATACAAAGAAAATATATACAAATGTCATAAAATTGCAATGTAAGACAAATCAGGATTTCACCATAATACGCAATGGTAGGCATGGTACATCACAAGCAAGGCGCAAGGGTTGCCAAGGGCCCGCGACAGTGTTCGGTGCTGTAACTATGAATTAGTAGTCAATGCCATGCAAATGAGGCAGGTAATACTGAATCGCAAACGTCCCACTGGATGAAGGATGTACCAGACGGCGCAGCGCTATAACACAGAGGAGTGTCTCAGAGGTGATACATGACATCAGCACAGGGGTGTGCCACCATATCAGTAAGCACATTGGAGCAATGTAAATCTGGCCTGGCCATTGCTAAGCAAAGCTGCAGGACAGGGGTGGGGAGGATGGTATAGAATCGTTTAGCTGAGAGCACACATGGTGCCCGAAAGCACATGTGTACCCGGATAAAAACGTGCCCAAAACCCGGTACGCAGATGCACATGCCGCGAACAATAGCACAAACAGGAAGGCCAGGGGAAGAAAAGAAGGAAATGCCGAAGCAGGGTAATTGGCGTACTACTAAGCAATTAACACCAATCAACTCACGAAGGCCAATCGACGGCAGTAGCCAAGCCTGCATGCAGAAACCTGCAAAACAGGATAGGGGAGGCATAGGATTGTAAAGAAAAGAGGGGAGGAATTGGAATGCAAAGATAGGAGAACTGTCATAGCAGAACAAAGCAAACCCACAGTAGACCGGCAATAGAATACATTACGCAAGATAAGCCAGGTCTAGGGAAGTACAAATGAAAGCAGGCAGCTGGATGCATGCCAGCAAATGGTAGGTGAAACATGCACAAATGTAAAGTGAATGGCAGGAGGTAATTTACGGCAGCCAAATGTAATGCAACACCAAAGGCAGCACAATAGTGGTTCCGGTAATAAAACACAGAAGATACCCTGTAGCCACGATCGTACATACACCCCCTATGACATCATCAGTGTTCACAGCAAAATAGTATAAAGTGTGAAAGCACCCAACACACACCTGTGTATTCCCAAACACTGCACCATAGGTGTAAACAGACGGGGAACTTTTAAAATGTACATGTTGGGAGCTGCCATAGCTGTGATACATCAGCATGTGTTACAGATCGACAGTGTTGTGGAGGATGATGCCGACAACCACCGTAGGCCTCGGAGGAGGAGAAGAGTGTTCAGACCGAGGGTAACCTACCAGGGGCTACATGATCTGGAGATAGTAGAGCATTACAGGGTGGACAGGGTCATCTTACAGCAAATAGTAGAGCTGAGCCAGCCACACCTGAGAACCAGAAACAACAGAGGGGAACCCATCCCAGTGGACACAAAGTATGTGTAATATTGTGAATACTAGCCACAGGTACCTTTCAAAGGCCAACTGGAGGTATAATGGGGATCTCACAGGCATCGGCATCCAGGGTACTCCACCAGTTCCTGGATGCCATGTTGCCACAAGCCAATGAGCAAATATACTTCCCCCAAACTCAGGAGGAGTTGGCCAGCAATATGCATCACTTCCACCATGTGGCAAACTAACTGGAGATACTGGGTGCGATAGACTGCACGCACATACATATCAAGTCACCATCCAGTCAGTATGGTAGGTGTTACATAAACCATAAGGGATTCCACTCCATCAACTGCAAGGTCATGTGCAATGCCCAGGGCATTATTATGGATGTGTGCTGGCAGCCCTGGAAGCTACCATGACTCCCATATCTGGCATGCCTCACAGCTGTATCAGGTATTTATCAGGGAGGACATCCCACAAGGCCACCTTGTAGGGGATTCTGGCTATGCACTGGAGCCGTGGATGATGACCCCCATCAGAAATGCACACACACCAATGCAAGAATGCCATAATGAGGCACACGTACAAACCAGAATCATCATAGAGCGTGTGTTTGGGATGCTGAAATCACAGTTCCGGTACTTGGACACATCTGGTGGAGCCTTGCAGTACTCTCCAGGCATGTGTGCCCACATCTTCATAGTATGTGCTATGCTACATAATATGATCCTGCGGAAACAGTTGCAGCAGGGTCAAAATGATGGAGGGCCTCATAGCCCACCGCAATTGCTAAGGCCAACACAGGCACAGAGGGATCCAGACCACGGACACACTGTGCCAGCCCCAGTAGGCAGATGGAGGTGTTCCCAATATGCCTACGCCTTGGCAAAGGGGGAATGTATAGCACATACCCTGACAGTGTAGGCCCCCACGGACTGACACCCCTCTCCACCTGCACACACAGTAAAATGGATGGCACACAAACACAGCCACCTGTAAATTGTGATGTATAGGTGGCCCACTGTGGAATCCTACATAGGCAGCCCTTAAACATTGTACATGCAACAGCCATTGGAACATGGAATGTCAACACCTGCAGTACATGCGCCTATCACCATCTGTCGGTGCTGTGTGTATAGGTTCTCAGGTACATCATTACATACACGCTCGATTTTCAGAGGCACAACACCAAACGGGGCAAACAGTGTCTCCCGTCGCCACAACATCGAGTAAGCAACTGTCACTTACTGGAGCAGAGGCAATCGTGGGAGCACATGTGTGTAAGCACTGTCCTTCACACACTCAGCACGGATTCCCAGCTGCATTAATGAGGGGCTCCACATAATGTAATCATGGATGTTGTGTCAAGGCAGGGGATGTACCCATGACAGGTATTCGTCACCCCAGCATGCTGCACCCATGGTCGTATGAAGGTGTAGCACATTATCGGGTGTAGCTCATTGTGATATACATACCCAATGCCAGAGTACATCCAGTAAACATCACATGGACATACCATTAACTGGACTCATCAATATGTAAACTAACAGAGTTATCCATGTGAGTGCAGTGTGGAGTAACTGCTGTAGTGTACTCCACATACAAAATGACATAATACATGTACAACCCCCAGATGTCCAAGTGGTATATGCAGTGACCGTCGTGCATGTTCCCGGTTCCATGTCCTGCAAGGGATGTAACGTAATCCCGACGGCATGGGTAATGCATTCCTGATGCAGGTCATCAGAATATGTGTAGCACACGTTAGCGGGAATATGCGTTGCCCATTGCTGGTAAGCAATGTTTAAATACGATTATATGGATATGTGCGAAACAGGGCTAAGCTTCACCGACCACTGCACAGATCATGGTCAGTGATGTACAGAACAGGTGAAACCAGCATTAGTCACCCCTGAACAAATAGCGCCTGCTCTGAAGAGTAAAACGACCACTGCCCGGAGTCGAACAGGCAATCATGTATACAATCACCCAACACTATTGCTTGCCAAGATGTACGTACAGTAGGGTTTCCACATTTCAAATGACCAATGTGGGACATATGCTGGATGTCTGCAGGCTGACACATACACCCGGCCAGTACGAAAACCAGAACGTCAGTGTTTTGCATAGATAAAAGCTTATTCTAGTAATGGTCATAGGTACGTGTTCCATGTCTTGTAACATGTAGGTGGTTCAAATACAGAATAAGTATATATATATATATATATATATATATATATATATATATATATATATATATATATATATATATATATCTACACATATATAATACAGATAGATAGGGTGATAGTGTGATATATGTCAATATATAAGGAGTCACTGACATCTGCAAATATATAGATAGGTCAACAACATTCAAAACACCTTGGAGGTACAAATAAATTGGATACCACCAACTATGGAACATGTCACACACAGACACGCGTAACCACGAGGCTGAAAGACAGAAAGAACACAGTACTGGAACAGTAGAACTGTGAGCTATATGACGATAGTAAGGACATGTAGTCAACGCTGCCGGTGGTGTGGTCCACGTAGGTACCGTGTACAACTGTGTTTGTGAGTGATGTAGCCTGTGTATGTGTGTGTTGAGGGTGCCATGTGTGTTTCCGTGTGACTGTAATGTATGTGTGTGTGTCCGCATCGTGTGTCTGTAGGTGCCAACTCAGAGGTAGATGATTACAGTAGGTGTGGGTATAGCTAGCCGTAGGCATGTGGTAAACACCTGTCCCACATTGGGAGGGACAGCCCCTCCCTGGGCAGGTGTGTCCTGACATGAAACATTACAAAGGGCAACTGTCCGAGAGTTTAGGACATTAGTATGTCCCAAATATTATGCAATAGTTGCAGGAAATAGTCATGCCTGTATGTAAGAAACGGAAATATTACATGCAAACTGATAAGTAGGCAAAGTCCAAGAACAATAGGTATGTAATGAGGATATAAGTATGTGCTATCCTGTGTACTGACCATGGCTATATGTCAGCCTGTAAACACCACTGTGTGATCTGCAAGTGTCCAACTATGGCCATATGAAAAGGCGGAAAGCCATGCCACAGAGGGTCAGACACCAACACCACTGCAATGACTGCAAATATCTGGGACAGACATACACAGGATAGCTGTCATTTAGAAATATCCCTGCACATATCGCCGTACATCCGGAGGTATGGAAGTATCAACCTCACCTGCATACCATATAGAAACCAATTAACAATGGTCCAAAGTAAAATCCTGTAAGAGAAGTCTACTAAGTGATAGCTCTTTAATTAGGGAAGGAGCCCACACACATATATATGGACTACGTAGAAATGCAAGCCCCACAAAACCGTATATGCTAAGTACACCCGCCTACATCCCCCACACTGGAAACAATAGCAATACAGACCGTAATTACAGCACAAACATCCAGTTAGTCAATTACATCTGCTGAACCATTAACATACCTTGTGAGAGACACATTTAAAGGTGCCATGCAAAATTGTATCCGTTGTATAATGGAACAAACGGTGATGTTACAGGTGTTGTTTGCAATAATCCGTTATCAGACAGGTGCAATGACAGGTACAGTCACATGTAGAACCACATACTCAAGTCATCACACACAATCCAAGGGGGGCATGACTCCAAACTACACTTGGCTCTACACATAGCAGTTGCAATTGCACACAACAAAACACAATACAGGCCGTCTCCCCGAAGGTAGGGCAAATGGCCAATGCCCAAGTGGAGAATTCAATTATACCCCACTGTTGCCGTGTAATTGGTGAATGGAGTAGCTGCACAGCTGAAGTGCACGTAATTAGTCACACAGGAACACCAATTGGCAGTGGTAAACCACATGTTGCAGGTATCGACGTATATAAGGATGACTTGCCAGATATGCAAACAGTATGCTCATACCATAAAACAGTTTAAAGAGTGATACAGAAGAGCGAGATAGAGACGAAATACCAGAACGATATCAAGGTACATAGAACACTCGGAATGTAACTGTATGTATAGCATGTTCTGTATTAACTTATGTCAGTGTATGTATAGCCTAGTTTGCAGTAATTAAAAGTGTCCGCAATGCATAAAGTGGGAAATGGTATTTATGTAGTGATGTCTTGCTGATCATACTAACGCTTGTAGAAGTTGTGCGTCCAGCAGTGGGCCACAAGGTAAACAGCACAGACACCACAAGGGATGCAACATGGGGGCTTTAAACAGAACAATGCCATACGACCCACCGTCAGTGGCAGGGTATGTCCAACAAGTACGTGCCATAGCAGGGGATAGTATATGTGGATATACTGTAACAGTACGCATGTGTATGGGCATTTAACGACAATGACATGTCTAAGGTGGTCCCACTGTGCAAGTATGCTTTGCATTATGGGATGCCATGTAAAATATGTGTAATGTATAGTATAGTAGATTGATATGTCAGATATGCTACACAGGAGAACAGGCATATTATGCATACCAAAGGTATCGTATAGTGATGTGAGTAGTAGTTAATTAATTTATTTATAAACAGTTATGATGAAATAAATAATGTAATCCACTCTGTTCATTTGCTCTGTTCAAGGATGCTAACATGTCTCCCATACTAGAATAGCAGAAGAGATGTGACAGACAAACAAGAACATGATTGATGTGTACAATAACAGGATACATATGGCCTGTAGTCATGGGACATTATAACAGCATGACAGCTAATCTAAATGGAAAGGCTACTCCAGTAACCATGCACAAAGGACATGTAATAGCACCACAGGTTCATAGTGGGGTACCATGCAGTCTGGCGAGTCTATGTGTAACAACAACTACAGTGTTCACACCAGTGGCACCTCTCTAGGGTAGTGTCCTGTGAACAGAAGAGCCATGTGTAACCTGCATCTCTGCACAGTACAGCCACTGCAGTGATCCCTGGCGTACATGTGTCCACCATCCACCAAGTGAGGTATCACATGAACAGTGCTACTGAGTGTCCCTGCGTGATGTACATAGGAATCTTGTTCCAAAGCATGGTGAGTGTCCGGTCTTGGAATTCAACACCCAAGCACATCCCACACATTGTTACGTGTGTGCACATATCCATGAGCATGATGCTCACAGTGGCTATTGTTTATGTTGCGTATGCGGAGTATATCCATTAACATAGTTGCAGACATGGGCCCTGTCTTTGCAGCAGAGGTCACCCCTGAGTATGTAGTCCGTAAATGTGTACAGATGTGGTGTCTGTACTTCAGCCACATACTTTAACTGTCGTAGCTCAATAAACGTCATGGCGTGTTAATGTTGTGTTATGTAAAGCTGTAGGTGTTGTGTAAGATACACCCTAAGTGGGGTGTTGTACCCTTGAATGTGTGTAGAAGTCCGGTGTGCAGAGGTACAATGGGTGCCTATGTACCAGCTACACACCCAGTACAGACAAGTGTGGACATGTAGAAGGATATCCATGCCACAGTGGCAATGTGGTAATCACAGGAGTGTGTGCGACATACATGTGTAGTACGAACACGTACCATGTGACATGTATGTAGGGGACTAACACCTATGTGATAACCAGTGGGTGGATGGTGTACTGCAAAGGTGATGTTCATACCTAATGTCATGCAGGTTGAGGCCATGATGTTATATCAGGTATCCGTCACAGTGACATCCGTATGGATGCGGTCAGTATCAGCTGATGGATCAACAACGGAGCTTAGTATGCAGTGGCCTGTAAAGCTAGGCAGGGAAGGTCCCTCTGTGGTAGGCTGTACCTCAGGGAAGCATGTACCGAACATGAGGGCCCCATGACTGAGGACTGTGGTATGCCAAGTGTAACTGAAATGCAGTATGTGATATGGTATGCTACCCTCAGTGTGTGTGCCCCGTCCATTAGCCACTTTGCATAACATCCTGAGACATATGTTTTGATGTGCAGGTGGATGTGTATGTTGCCAATACCAGAATGGAGAACGGTGCTGAAAGCCAGCGAGAGGACAATGTAGGCTGTGTGGACCCCCGTGTCATCATCAACTACTCTGGTCACTGTATGAAAGGAGGTCACCAGGTGTAGGAGGCATGTTGTGGTGCCAACAAGACCAACCCGGCTGGCATCAAAGGACTGGAGCACAACAAAGTCTCAGCGAATGATGTCCATGATGATGTCCCATATAGCTGTGCAGAACAGTCCTGTCAGGTGTGTAGGGCAATAGTCCCAGTCGTGCATTGTGGCGCCACCTTTGTGGAGTGTAACTGTTGCTGTGTGCCAGTCAGGGGCCACAATGTCTGGTACAAGGCTATTACTGAATACGGTGTCCCAGTGGGGAGACATGTCATTCAGAGGTTTGTGGACATCATAGCCTGGGATGTTGTAGGGTGACAAGGGGGCCAGTGTCCCAGGACATATAGAGTGCAGTTCAGTACTCTGTAGGTGTGACTGCAGCGACACCACAATGTTCCTGCAAGGAATGTGGCCCCGTAGGGAGAGAGAGGGTGTAATGTTAACATTGAAGACATCAGACAGCATGTTGCCAACATCATCTGTTTCTGAAATGTCGCAGAGTGACAGTTGTATGTGTGAGCAGATGTGGGTATTGCATATGACTACTGACATACTACCATAATGCCTTGTGGTCCATCTTGGAATGTGTCGCAGTAATGTGTACGTAGCTAGTTATGGAGTATGTGATGAGGGATCCTGTGTCCCTACCGAGGCTGACCAGTGAGTTACCCCACCCATGGGAATGTACACCACTGTGCAATAGCCCCCACCTGTTGTTGTAAAGTATGTCCATGGAACTGCACCCCCAGAGTGGCGTCTGTTATCTGCTGTGTACCATCATGGCTCTGTGTGGAATAGCATGATCCATTTTGTCATGTACGTGCTAATGAAGTGCACTGGGGTATGTCTCAGCATTTGTATGTGCATTGTCCACCTGCACGTGTGTCATGACGTCAACTACCGCTGTCATAAGACATCTGTAGTAGGTGTTGTAGTACTCTTGTACTGTGTATGCCGTGAAGTGTGTGGTGCCAGTATGTGGCTAACAAGGGTGAGTAGCATATGTTCGGATTCCACCAATGAGGGGATAACCCCAGGTGTGGAACAGCAGTCACATGTTGGTAGTGTCCATGTCAAGGATACTGTTGGTCCTGGAGGTGGTGTGTATGGGTCGATCCAGCCGAGAGGAGGTTATGACTCATGGACAGCGTACGCCTAATGTGTCGGTACATGTGTGGCTAACACAGTTAAGTGTGGGTTACTGTCAGTCTCACATCAGTAGCAGCAGTATGAGCCCAACTATCCAGTACACCATAAAATGAGGTCTGTTAACCATGGGGTATGTTGAATCCGCAGCCTGTAACACTGTGTATAGCAGTTCCGGACACAGTAAATTGCACATGGAGCACCTGTGATGCATTGTGCTAAGTAACCAGCCGGGATGTGTGTACAACATAGTGGAATATGGGTACACCTCAGCTGTGGGTGTGCCAGTCCAGGTATGTGCCTGAGAGGTATGGTCTGTCTATAACCAGTCATTGCAGGTGTGCTCTGCAGAGCCTAGAGGCAGGTCCCAGTCACTGCAGAGATATTGAAGTGGTGCAGTATCAGGTGTGCCTTGCCTGCGTGCGTCACAGAGGATGATGCCAAGCATTGTGTTACATGACCACATGTTTCGCTAGCCAGTTCCCATTCTGGTGGTGACTGTTATTGGACACTGTGCAAGACAGGCAGTATAAAAGCAGCAAGAGTCCAACATGTGATCCGTACTCTCAGGGCTGACAGGTGCAGGTCAACTGTGCCAAAGCATCATGTTGTTTGACCAGGTCTGTCAAAGTGGACAGATACCAGATGCCTGTGGAATGACAGCAGAAGCATGGGCAACTTGTACAGTGGTAACAGGTCTGGATGACTGCAAAATGCTCCCCAGGGCTCGGACCACACCATCAGGGCTACAAGACTGGTGGGCTATTGCATGTCCCTGCACACGTAGTCTGTGCCCTGAGATACAACTTCAGTCACACAAACATGGAAAATGACAGTTACATCATACCTGCTGAGGTGTGGCATGGGTGCATACGTTATGTCGCAAAACCAGTTACCCAACAGCAGGATGTAAGTGACTATCGCCTTGTGTAGCCTGCTGAGTGGAACAGCAGTGTGACCGCCAACAGAGTCTCCTATGACAGGTGTGTTGTGTATGTTCATAGGTTCATAGGTTCATAGGTTCATACTAGGCTATCTGCCCTAGGGCATTTATAAGCCTAGCCAGAGTATGTTTGGCTTTCGCCACCCATTTTAAATTAATTTTGCTATGCCCTTTTTCGAGGTTAGTATACTGTGCCTCTGTCTAACAGTGACACAGAAGTGATACCCGGGGTAAACCTACGATCTCCCATCCACTCATCAAGATTCCTCTTGAAAGAGTCAATGAGGACTCTGCCTAACCTGGACTGGGATTTTATTCCAGAGTGAAGGGGCCTCTGGGTTATGAATCTGTCCCTCCAGCATGTCCTATTTATTTCAGTGCTAAGGTTCAAGTCTCGGCGTGTGGCTCGATGGGATTGGATTTTTGAGGTGCAGCATGTCCCTTAATTCCGGGTTGGACATGGCCTTATCGTCAGGCACAGGTCACCTCTGAGCAGGCGGTATGCCACTGAGTAGAGCTGGAGTTTGTTTAACCGGGCAGCATATGGCATCTGTTTGAGCCTTTGATCCTCTTGGTGAGGTACTTTTGGGGTCTTTCCAGTTGCTGCAGGTGTTTGGTAAGGTACATCCCAAAGGGGCATTGTACTCAATTATGGGCCTGATGAGGGATGAGTAAAGAGGCATGACCTCCCTAATCTAGATGTGAATCCCTTCATGATTAGGTGGGCTATATAAAATGTTTTCTATCCACTTTGCCACGTGGTTGTCAAATGAGAGATTGCTATCAACTTGGGTCCCCAGGTCCTAATTACTTCTTCTGTACTTAATGGATTACCACCTATGTGGTAATTTGTAGCCACTGTTTTGCCAAAGGGATGACTATACACTTTTGGCATTTAGCTTGAGCCATGGCTCTGGCACCAGTTGTCTGTTTCTACAAGGCCCTTTTGGAGGATGCTTGTGTCGGCTGGAGAGTCGATTATGGCGCCCAGTTTGCAGTCATCTGTGAACTTGGTCAGCCACGGTCCTTCCGTGTTGGCCTGTACCTCCGAGAAATATATACCAAACAAGAGGTCCCAGGACTGAGCCTTGTGGGACGCCACTTGTAACTGGTTTGGAGTCTGACATGGCTCCAGCAATTCTAACCATGTGGGTTCTGTCCTTGAGCCAGTTTGCAACCCATCTAGTGACATAGGGTTTATATTTAAGCTGGTGAGCTTATCTATAATGCCAGTGGGGTATTGTATCGAAGGCTTTGCGAGGTCCAGATAGGCTGTGTGGACCACCTTCCCTTTCAATGGCCTTGGTGACTGTTTCAAAGAAGTCAACCAGGTTTAAGAGGCAGGATCTGCCCTTAACAAAGCCAAACTGGGTAGAATCCAGTGTCTGTAGGTCCCCAATATCTTTATTTATGAGGTCCATGATGATTCTTTCCATAGCTTTGCAGACCAAGCTAGTCAGGCTTATGGGGCGATAGTTTCCAGGGTCCGTTGAGGCACCACTTTTGTGGAGAGGACCACTGTTACTGTCGCACTCTTTGGGTACATATCCTGTAGTAAGGCTGAGATTGAACATTAGTTTTATGTTTGGGTTTAGCTCTTCTTGGAGTTCATGTGGGGCGCAGCCTGGGACACTGTCTGGTCCCATTGATGCTGTGTTTTTGCTTTGGAGAGAGGCTCACCTGAGCATCTGAGATGTCAGGGCCGCCGCCCCCTCCTGGGATAGATACTTCCCCTTTTGGTGGGGAGGGGAGAAGAGTTTGCGCTGAACCTGTCAGCTAAGATGTTGGCAATGTCTGTGGGATCAGTGTATTTTTTGTCATTTTGGACTAATTCTGAGCATATCTGGGAATTCCCACCCAGGTTCCTAACATAACTAAAAAGCCTTGTGATTATCCTTAGTGTCCTGTGCAATTTTTCTCTCGAAGCTGGCCTTTGACGATTTTATGAGTGCCCTTAGTTTTTTGCTAATACTGATCAGAGATGCCTTTCCTTTTTGGGATTTTGCTCTATCATGTAGTAGCTTCCTCCTTCTATTGTATAGTTTGTTTATGGCTGGGGTCCACCAGACAGGTCGTCTGCCTTTGGAGGATTTGGTCTTGGTTTTATTTGGGATTGCATGATCCATGCAGTCCTGAAGGTGTTCATATAATGCATTTATAAAGGATTCTGCGGTCTGGGCCGTATTTTCCACAGGCCCGGAGGCTTTGAAGTATTCCACCTCGGTTTTGAGGATGGATGGTGTGGTTGTGTTTGGCGATGTGGGCTGCCGTTGATGCCTACACAGAGTATGGAGGGGTACTGCACAAGGTGTCTCCATATGTGTGGCCTGTGGTGGGGATCATGCGGGACTATGTGATGAGTGGGGTGTGTTGCGAATGTTACTCATCCCCACATGACTGTCAGGTGCAGTCAGGGATGGTGACAGTATAACCCCCAGCAGGCCTGCATATGTGCATCCCCCACAGGCTGTACTGTTGTATGTTGGGAGATGTGCATTGACTGTGTACATGACAATAGCTCTATTGCCACATGTACAACATAGTCATCATATAGACAGGCAATAGCACTGGTACGTGCCGGTTGGACATGCCTGTATATAACTGGTATGTGCCAGGTGGACATGCCGTATAAACCACCATGTCTCACGAGATATGTGAGTGATGTGTGTACGACAGCTATTGTACTGTAAGCAAGCTGGAAATGTATGGACAGACAGCGTACCTGTGAGGACTGGTGTAGAATGGGTGCTATACTAAGCAGTAGCTCATGATGTGCCAAGAAGCTCTGAACAAGTACCGAGCATGCCCATCCAGTACAGATAGGGTGTTGGATAATATCAACCCACAAGTGTCGAAGACAGTCATGATTGGTGGCACTGCATCAGAACACTGCCGGGTATGGTCTGCAGGTCCACGAACCATTATCAATGTAGATGTTAGCAGTACAGATGTACAAGACAGTATGGATGTTTGACTACAAATGCCTTCGTATGTCAGAGGAGTGTTTTACCAGTGGCCTGTTGACAGACTCCCAACTACTAAAGGTGCTATAGTGACGTGCATATCACACCGGTGTCAGCTACAGTAAACCAGGGTTAATGTGTTGTACCCCACCCTCATTGTAGCCCATACCACACAGACAAATGTCAGCCATCTGTGTATGCGAGGATGTGAATGGCCATGACCTATGGCCAATAGTTGTCAGAGTGTTGTGAACAACATACAGAATGGGCTGTGTGTGTGAGGTGTATGACATATGTGCACATTCTGGTGGATGATATCAGTGATGTCACTGCTAGGGGAATATCCCTGTACCCATTAAGTACCACCTAGGCTGTGGTCAACATTATGGACACTGTGTTAGGGATGGTATTGTGCAGTACACCTCCCTGAGCTGGAGACGTCTCCATGGCCCTTTAGGTAGTCATCTGAGGTACCCATGACATGACAGGGTGGCATCCATGAGCACGGAGATCATTGGACAGGCATACACAGCATCCGTGTGACCAATATTGGAACACATCACCTTCCAGGGGTAGGGGCCATGCGTGGATGGCCGATACCAGCCTCCACAATACTCACCTCCAGTATGCAACATACAATCCACCTTGCATACAGACATATGCTACACTATGCTGTTGGACATGCTACATGTCCATAGCCTGATCTGAAAGACATACGTCATGGACAACCACCGTACTAAGGCTAGGATGGCCACATGCTGGACAGATCCCTGTGCCACACCTGTGACATACTCCTGCCATACCATGCAGCCCTGTCCACATAGCTGCACATATCATCCCTGTCATTCATGGTGTGATGGCCATATGGCAGATGTAGTATCAACTGTCTGGATCAGTAATGTGTCACTGATGCCCCTCGCGGAGGCATAATGGGTGTCGGATACAGCTAGTAAACCCAGCCCGTATATGCTATAGCTGATAACCTTACCTGCGAATGACGTCCGACTAGCCATTGTCCCATGTCTATCACATGTGCAACACAGGCGATCCGTGGCAGGATGTTGAACAGCTGTACAGTGCAGTGTAGATGACTATGGCAAAACAGATGCATGTACAGGTTTCCATGCATGCTTGGTGCATTGTCACTGCCTAAATCCATTAAGGCTGTGTCTGTGTTGATATGTAACATATACACAACATCAAGGTCAACAGCATTACCGTGGACACATCCAAGCATGTGCAGATAGGTAAGAACACCAGTGCAGGCAAACGGACATGCCCACATGAAGGCAGCAGTCACGTGCAGTATGAATACTGTAATGAGGTGATACACATATATGGAGATGATATCCAATGCATAATGGGTGTTACATGTGTGAGACACATACAAGCCAGTTGTGTTAGTGTCATGATGATTTGCAAAGATAACTGTGCAGATGTACTATAAATGTATGTGCAGCAGTATCACTGTACATGTCTGAAAATGTGACCTGTCACCTTCATCATGTCTTACAGATAATGCCTCGTACACGCCTACAAGCATACAGCTGACAGGAGGATGATGTCCTAATCCCGTATCTCCATGAGAACTATGAGGTGTTATTTAGCCACATGCCACAGCATGCACAGCAGCGGGATGACCTGTGGCAGGATCTTTGTAGGAGGGTCAACGAAGTGGGTGGCCACAACCGCACCTACCAGCAGGTGCGCAGACACTGCACAGACTTGATACATCATGCAAAACAGCGTGCCACTGCAATTGCCAGGGAACAAGGTGGAACAGGTGGTGGGCCACCAACCCAGCCTCCACTCACACACACAGAGGAGCTACTGGCCAGTCTGGGGACACCCTCGGAACAGCTCCCACAAACACTAGCTGCCATCGTGGAGGTGGGTGTCTCCCAACCAATGAGCCTGGAGTTGCCTGGTAAGTCAGTACTGAACATATGGCCAGTATATCCCACGTATGTGCATGTGTCACTGTACATCATGTAATGTAACAACATATGCAAGGTATGTGGACACACATGCTGCATACTACAGTATGCTACCCTGTGTATGCACCATACCTCTGAACTGTAGAGGTATTTGCAGAATGTCCAGATGTCTGCCTCATATTGTCGGCATGTTCCCCTTAATATCTGTCCCTTTCTGGCAAATAGCTGAGGATTGGAGTCATTAAATGATGACAAACATTTGTGTTTACGACTGCACATTCCTTGTAAAAACCATGTGCATGCAAACCTATTATTCTAGTGACTTTCTATGTTTGTAAGAACAATATTTCACATCTGTCCCTATTTGTCCCCCATCATAGTAGGCTTTGTCCAGATTTATAGTTCTAAGAGGTTGAGAGGTATGGTATGCACACATGTGCTTACTATATGCTATTGTACAGGCGAATGTGTTAACTTGCATAGTGCACCCTGTGGCTGTCATACAGTCATGGATAATGTTCATACTGCTGTGTCACCTCAATACAGGTACCTCTGGTGTGCTGCACAGACAAGAGTCCGTTGCAGGTGAGACTGTCATCGGTATCAGGCATGTCAAAGCATAGATCTATTCGCCATGTGGCCAGTTAATACTTGTACACATGATGTTCATTCCAGACATAAAATACAGGTCGCATCACCCATCATCCACACAGGCCACCCATGTGCAATATATACAAATGAAATGACACACAGACATGAAACCACAGTATTTGTCATTGCTGCATGTGTGTCCAGCTGTGCATACAATGGTGGAGGTGTTCTACAATGGAGGCATATGCACTATACAGTGGAACAAAACGTGTGGTACACAAAACAGTATCACACAGTGAGCAGTGATATGGGC
This sequence comes from Protopterus annectens, assembly GCF_019279795.1. Taxonomy (NCBI): domain Eukaryota; kingdom Metazoa; phylum Chordata; order Ceratodontiformes; family Protopteridae; genus Protopterus; species Protopterus annectens. Next base: position 873,175,367 of record NC_056734.1, read on the forward strand.
AGCCCACAGGCGTCACCATTGTGTTATATGCCCCTGCAATGGGTTCACACATTTAATGTGCCATCCGACATGTCTCAGACACGTAGTGTTTTGGTTGCAATATTGTCACACTTTCCCATAACCCATACCCCACATACCACACATACACCTGTTGTCTGCATAGCCCTGTGGATGGTGACATATCTGACATCTATGGGTGTATGTCATATGGGACAACACAGACATGTGTGATAGATGGCCATCACACACATATGACCAACATATGTGCACACATGGCCATGGGGGATGGCCAGAGACATGTAGCCACACAGTAGCTGTGATGTGGATACACCCTGTCTCACTTTGTCCACACATGGTCCAATTACAGCCCTACTAGACTGATTGTACAGGTGAGGTGGTACACTGCACATCTTAAATGCCTGTGCACAGCTAGTGGAGGTGTCACTGACATCTACCTCATAAAATGTGGCACGGTGTCTGAACTTCACACTGTACAGCAATGTAGACAGCTCAAAGTCCCCTACCATGCCCATGCACATTTGCTCAATATGCATTCTATCTGTAGGGCATACGGACAACACTGCAATCTGATACCCAGTACGATGCTGTACATGTGTCAGGACACCATTGTGTCAGACATGTATGCATGCTAATGCACACATCAGCAGATAACATGTCAAGGTCACATCAGCCATGTGTACTGTTATCCTGTTCTGGTACACATGGTGTATCACGGGGATGTATGGATACTAACATAATCGTGTGAATTGCATGGCTAATGATATGACACCTGCTTGCTGTAGTGTGCATTCCAGGGGGTATGCTTACAAACACTATTGATGTCTGAGCCGCATGCTGTCAGCTGTATCACAGGCATACTGCATGCCATCTGTCATATCACATGCATGGTGTGTCAGTGTGTGTGTGTCAGTGTGTGTGTGTGTGTGTCAGTGTGTGTGTGTGTGTCAGTGTGTGTGTGTGTGTGTGTGTGTGTGTGTGTGTGTGTGTGTGTTTGTCAGTGCGTGTGTGTGTGTCAGTGCATGTCTATTGTAATTTAGAGTCTTTCTTTGCATTCACAGGTGATGTAGGTGCGTTACCCTCCTGCGGTCCATCTGATGTTAGTGTCCCCACAGATGCTAGCAGTGATGAACATATGCATGAGGTACAGGCAGGTTTGTCAGGGGCTGAATCTGTGCCAACGGTTGCCATCCCAGCTATGTCCCCCTCTTCCCCGCACACAGTTCAGCTGCCAACACATACCGCATCACCAGTGGCCATAGAGGAAGGACAGTCAGCGTCTGTTAGCATTGAACAGGAATGTGTGGTGGCTACAGAAGGTGTATCTCCACACCATGGTGTCAGTGTACTGACTGCAGATGTGCCACACAGGCATGTGGCCGGTGCTGCTCGTAGGAGGACCTCTAGCAGGCATGCACCTGCAGGACATAGCGTAGCAACTGGAATCACCAGACGCATGTTCCAGACTGTAATGGCAGTACAGGCACGTGCCGAACAGCAGAACAGAGAAGGGCAGAGGCTGCAGAGGGCTGCTATCCATACCCTAAACAGCAACATCCAGGCATTGGCAGGTGATCAACAGCAGATTGCTGATGTTCTGGACAGGCGATTGGGTGACATGTTCAGAATCATTGACCGTGGCATGGCAATCCGTGAGTGTGAGCTGTCTGTGCTGGAACATCTTGAAGGGTTGAGTTGTAGGCCAAGTGGACGTAGGCCAGCTACACCACCTAGTGCAGGTCAACATGAGTGTGCCACCTCACATGGCCGCTCCCATAGTGCCGGTAGCCATAGCAGTGCAGCTGGTGCTGTGCTGTCCACACCAGGACACAGCAGGCTTTGTGGACGTGGCCCTGGATGTTCCCAGTGGGGGCACAGTTCCAGTGGCCATGTGTCGTCAGACAGTAGCCATTCTGTATCTCCACCTGGTAGTGCCCATGCAACCTCTGGCAGGCACAGGACACGTGGCCGTGGCTGGACACAGTGAGCTGTACAACCTGGTCTGTGCAATCTGGAGCTGTCGATAATACCCTTGTGTAGGCCTCACAAATGACAGAACTGTGTGCACACATACATGCACACAGCAAAAACAGCTGTAGGGCTCCACAACACCCACATGCATACTGAACAGACATGTCCAATCACATCACTGGCCCTTACCCACACACATGATTTCATCCATTGGTGCAGCCTATGCCCCTGGCAAACATTATCACCCTGTGCATATGATGAAGCCTTTGCCGCATCCCTGTCATCCACACCATCGGTGCAGGGATATGCTCAAATGGTCTGATGCACAGGGTGAACAGAATAGTGAGAGGTGTATATTACATTACTTGAGTATGCATAGTGAGGGAAGTGTATGTTGCATTAGTTGTGTGTGAATAGTGAGAGACGTGTATATGACATCGGTTGTGTACTGTCGACATGCACCAGACATACCATGTAGTACAGGTGCAGCATGCATTGTGATATGTTCACAGTATGTGTCTCAGTTACAACAGTAACAGCATGATGGTAATGATGCCCTGGTTCCCTCCTATGGTGTACTGGCATGTGCCTACAGGTAGCAGTGTTTGCAGTCCCCCAGGTGTAACTGTGGAGTACTCACAGGCACATATGGCAATATCAGCATGCTAAACGTACCCTCAACCTGACTGTTGGAAAGTGTAACATGACACAGATGTCTGCACATATACTGCACCTGAAGCATGTGGTCAGTTGAACAGTCTACAGCGAACAGAGACGTGACATACATACCAGGAAACATTACAGGTATGTTGACATGGTGCAGGGCTTGTACACAGTGGTCTGGCCAATGATGATGTTAGAGGCCACTTGATAGCATGGGGCCACACTGTGTAGCTGTAAATACCCTGTCACATTACAGGAACATGCTCACATTCATGGGGTCTACAACACTATAACACACACCCCGTAGTGTTGAGGTGAGGACCCTTGCCTATGTGGTCATCACCCTCACAGTACTTTGCACCCACACAACGTGACACAGAGAAGGAACATGCACAGGTAGCCAGTACGGCTGGGGCCAATGGCATCAACAGGGTAGTAGACTGCATCACCATGAGGGGTTGGTGATCCTGTTTTCACTGTATGGTAGCATACACCCTAACACCAAGCACCAGACAGCCATACAGACATACACACTGTGGTGACCACAAATGTGTATACGGATAGCCGATGTGTGTGATACACCACACCTGCCGAAGTCATGCTTTCCACACTACAGTATGTACAGATCTCTGCAATGGTGTACAGGGGTGTGTAACAATTGGGACGTAATCCCCACAATATGTGGCTTATGTGGTCACACAAGCGGACACACATGGCAGTGCTGGGAATGATACACCTGACATATGATAAGACGTTTGACAGACATGCAGCGGTATTGTCCGCATTATGTGTACTAACGCTATGTCTGACAATTGTGCTGCTATATGCACATGGGAGGAAGTAAGTGTTACAGGTGTCATGTGACGTACAGTTGGTAACACCCGACCGCTGTGTAAGTGTTATGTCATCACTGTCAAATAACAGTGACATAGCGTACTCTTTGCACATGCCATGGTAGGATGGCATGTGACACACTTGTGAGCCATCCCGGCAAACATCCATCTACACAGGTGGATCATCACTTTATGTACACGAATCCCTCCATACGTGATGTACAACCAATCGTACTGTCAGTATGTCACCATATACAGGTGTCAATGATGGGGCTGCATTGCGACTGCATGTTGTAGTTAGGCACAGATGAGTTACGGACATCAGCCACTGCACATGCATGGCTGCTGCATGCACAGTACAGATTGTACATGTGTGTTGGACCTACATGCATCTCCTGTAGCCATGTTTGTATGCATTGATATTGGTGGACATGTGTGTTGACATACATAACACATGGACTGTGGTATGATATCACGGGTGACATGGGCGACTAGTACAGGGGAATGTGTCCTCGGTCAACATTGCTACCTCCTGTACTGTGAGCATTCAGCAGGCATGGACCCACCTTCCATTGCATGTGTATGATTGCTTAAGCCACTTTTATGCACAGGGGACAGCAAAAGCTATGCTATGTACATATGTGTTGTGTGTGATCCATGCACACATCCACTGCAATCACATGTATGACATATCCAAACATGTGTGTTCGTTGGTGTACAGCAACACTCATCTGTCACAGCTGTGTATGACCCAGGGCCCCTGGTATGTCTTGAGCTGACCTGGTCATGTATAGTGGTATCATTGCAATGCATAACACCTGTTGGAACCCTGTCGGTACATGTGTACTCTGCACAGTTGCTGTAGACCTCTGTACAGTCCACTGGTCATGTGTCACATGGTGTTGTGGTAATGTATGGCTGTGCATTGCTGCATCAATGACATGGTGATGTCTTGAGGGCTACAGTGTAGACTGCGGTGTGTACGTCTGTGATCTGCACCTGTGACAGCTATGATGGCACCTGAGTGTGTACTGGTCACTGCATGTGAGTGTCCGCCCTGTGCGTGGGGACAGTTATACCTTACTGTGCCCTTCCGTGTTTAGACTCCATCTGCATGCAAGATGGCCCTTTGCAACTGCTAAGTGTGTGAGCATGCCCTGTATGCTGTTGTGTAGATGGACACACAGGACAGTCCACACTGAGCCCTTGCATGTTTAGACTCTGCATGCACGACAGCCCTTTGCAACTGCTAAGTGTGTGAGCATGCCCAGTACACTGTTGTGTAGATCGACACACAGTACAGTCCGAATGGACATGTATTACTAAGCGTGTGGCCATGGCCAGTGACACCTTGTGTCGGCGATGTCCCTCTGTGCATGGGCATGGCCATTGACATCCTGTATAGCGATGGTGGTCTTCCAGGCAACAGATGTCGATTTTCAATGTCATGATGGATGCCTACTGAGTACACAATGGTCGACTATCTTGAAGGGTGTACTGTCTGTGGTGCGTCCCATATCTATGTATTGTTGTTGTAGTGCTCCATAAATCTTTAGTTGCCCCGATCACACCACTGCCGTGTGTATGTCTACGTCTACCGTGGGACAGAAATATGTCTGTATGCTTTCAGACTGATCACTCTCTATACAACCCCTATCGGTGTCCCTGTCTTTGCGGATGATGACACATGCCTAGAAGTATGCCTCTGGGACTGCTGTGTTCAGTAATCTCGGTAGCGCGTTCTGTAAATGCGTCATGCTGTAGTGTGATAGGGTAGGTAGGTGTATGTTCAACTCCTAGGCCTGCCAAGTGTGTGTGTGTGTGTGTGTGTGTGTGTGTGTGTGTGTGTGTGTGTGTGTGTGTGCGCGCACACATGCTCCCGTCCGCCTGGGGACTCAGTCATGCTTTTAGACGCCTCACACCATGGATATTTCCTACCGGCACCTTTGCCTTTGTGAATGATGACATGTACCTAGAAGTATGCCACTGGGACTGCTGTGTTCAGTAATCTCGGTAGCGCATTCTGTAAATGCGTCATGCTGTAGTGTGATAGGGTAGGTAGGTGTATGTTCGACTCCCATGCCTGCCAAGTGTGTGTGTGTGTGTGTGTGTGTGTGTGTGTGTGTGTGTGTGTGTGTGTGTGTGTGCTCGCATGCTCCCATCTGCCTGGGGACTCAGTCATGCTTTTAGACACCTCACACCACAGATATTTCCTACCAGCACCTTTGTCTTTGCAGATGATGACACGTGCCTAGAAGTATGCCTCTGGGACTGCTGTGTTCAGTAATCTCGGTAGCGCGTTGTGTAAATGCGTCAGGCTGTAGTGTGATAGGGTAGGTAGGTGTACGTTCGACTCCCAGGCTTGCCAAGTGTGTGTGTGTGTGTGTGTGTGTGTGTGTGTGTGTGTGTGTGTGTGTGTGTGTGCGCGCGCATGCTGCCGGCTGCCTGGGGACACAGTAATGCTTTTAGATGCCTCACACCGCAGATATTTCCTACCGGCGCTTTTACCTTTGCGGATGATGACATGCACCTAGAAGTATGCCTCTGGGACTGCTGTGTTTAGTAATCTTGGTAGCGCATTCTGTAAATGCGTCTTGCTGTAGTGTGATAGGGTAGGTAGGTGTATGTTCGACTCCCAAGCCTGCCAATTGTGTGTGCGTGTGTGTGTGTGTGTGTGTGTGTGTGTGTGCGCACGCATGCTGACTCAGTCATGCTTTTAGATGCCTCACACCACAGATATTTCCTACCGGCACCTTTGGCTTTGCGGATGATGACACGCGCCTAGAAGTATGCCTCTGGGACTGCTGTGTTCAGTAATCTCAGTAGCGAGTTCTGTAAATGCGTCATGCTGTAGTGTGATAATGTAGGTAGGAGTATGTTCAAATCCCAGCCCTTCCAAGTGTGTGTATGTGTTTCCAGCTGCATGACGCAGTACGTTGCTTTTACGGTATTCATTCTCCATAACATCCGTGTGGCGTCTTTGCCTTTCATGCTGCTGTCTGCAGGCTAGACGTATGCCTGTGTGAATGCTGTGATCTACTAATCATGGTAGCGCATTCTGTAACTGTGTAATGCTGTTGTGTGGTACAGTGGTTACATCTGTGTTCTGCTCCCAACCCTGCCAAGTGTGTTGTGTGTGTATATATATCTATCTATATATATATATATATATATATATATATATATATATATATATATATATATATATATATATATATATATATATATATATATATATATATATATATATATATATATATATATATATATATATATATATATATCTACATATATTGTATATAGATATGTATGTTGAGATTTTCACTCTTGAATGTGCTGCATTATCTGTACTTGATCACCTTGGATGTATGTACATCTGCTATGGCTCTGTGATAGTGCACATACTGTGTGCTGTAGTGATCCTGGGTTATACTTGTGTAGTGACCGGTTATTGTGTTGCTGGGTATTACAAGGGGTATTGGAAACAATGTTAGTACAGCACCTTTGAATGGTCATGTGCACATCTCAGCAACAGTCAGCAGTGGTTATTACTTTGGAGGGTGAGTATGGCTCATATACGTATGTATTAACTGACAACACTATGCAACTCAGGTTAACATTACTGACTCCCGTTTATCCACAGGTTGTGGTACAGATCCCAGGACTGTATGTGTATACATTGACAGGTGCAGGACTGGGTTAGTGTTGGATGCATGGAGGGGTGTCCATGGCCAGTAATGGCGATCTGTACAGCCTGGCAGGTACAGTCTGTGACTGTCCCACAACCTCCTGTATATGGCTGACACATGCTGTACCTGTCTATATGCAGACACACACACCACAAACAGCTAGGGCTATCACATACACACACCCATTGCATCACCATTGGGCCATGCAATAACCGTTGTCCCTCACACACACACACACACACACACACACACACACACACACACACACACACACACACACATACCTACATGTAGATTGGAGGGCTCAATGACAGCTCTGGAAATGTGACACCACACCCTGTGCATATGATGTCACCTGTGCCACCACCTGTGATGTGTAACATTAATGCAGGATTAGACTAACCTGGTGCTGATGCACACGGTGGCTTTATACCACTGTATTGATGTTAGAATTTTGTTAACACAAAGTGTGATATCAGTGATATCCTCCTAGGTGTATATCAGCAGGCATGATGCATTGCAGCTATGACCATCAATGTAGCATAGTTTACAGCACTGTTAATTCTGATGATGTATTCTCCATCCATGTGCCATTTCACTGATGTGTGTAGTATTGGCAGCACGTGTTTCTGAGTGTGCAGTATGTGTGTGTTGTGTGTAGTACACATTTATACATGCTTACAAATGCATACGCTGGCATACATGGCATTACACGGGCTTCAACATTCATACACTAGCCTACTCATTCTTCAGCGCATGCACACGGGCTGTCACTCATGCACACATGCTTACTTGGGCTTACTGGTGTTTCTCAGGCGCGGACACACTGTAGGCAGGTTTGCAGGAAACATCGGTGGTATCCATGGCATACACTGTCAGTCTCCTGACTTTCCCCAGGATAGATCATAACACACCTCTTACACTGATGATTACTGACAGCAAACATGTGACACTGCTCCGGTAAGATTACAGTGTTTTATACATACACAGTCATGTTGTCACCTATCTTATACTCTTATAGTCCCCTTATCCTACACTACACTGTAGAGGCTTGGCCCATATATCATGGCATATTGTGATTCACTATCCTCAGCCTCACTTGCATAAGATTGCCTACAAATGCTTGGTTACATCTCTGACAGAGCGCTTCCACACATAACAACCAGTACACAGTAGCCATGTTGTCTCCAGCTTGCCATTCATCTGCATGGTGTACTAACATCTAACTAAACATACATTTTGTATGTATATTATACATATTTGACTTGTTTTGAAGCACAGCGCATTCTCGTACTGGAGGTCGGGGGAGGACAATTACAGTTTTATTGATATCCAATGGACAATAATGCCACTGGCCTTATATTTGGACATTGGCATGCTTCTTCGACTGTATTCATACTGTATTTGCAGCTGTCATTGCTCCATTTAGCAATGTGCAGAACGTTACTCGCTTAACATCCGGGTACATTTCTGCACATAACTCTGCTCTTGCACGGACAGCTTACTGTTTCATGTATCGCATATTTACATCATTTGCATAGCTTTCACATACAAATGGGGTATGTTGCATATCCCAACATTGTCCGTGCAACTTTCGTGTTATGGGCGGTCTTACATGCCCCTACAGGAGTTTGCTGAATAGCTTGGCAGACATCTTTCCTTGCTCTACTCTCACTCTACTCGTACACGCTGGAGGCTTCGTGTATCATGGCCTAGGCTTTGCTGTGTGCTATGTCTGTTTGTGGTATATGCATGGCTGTGGGTACGTTGTGACCTGCTACATCTGGCATTTCTACAGAGCAGCTCCCACTGTCATCATTTGTATAGGTGACAGCCCTATAGGTACTTTATATAGACTGCTGTGTCATTTGACATGTCAGCACATATCTGCGGTCAATACTGAACTTCGTACTGCAGCACTTTTCATACCTTCTGAGTTATCTTGCAGTCGATAATACTGTTTCCTCTTACATGTATCTGTTTCTGATACAGGATATCATTTTCTTACACCAATATACACAATATATGGCGGCATCACAGGCCAGATGCCATTACATTCCTATTGCAGGGCACACCCACCCAGAGGGTTGTATTCCTCACAAAGGCCAACAAGTGCTTTTCCACACTTATTATTCTATCATGTACCTTATGTGTTCGCTGGTATTTGCGCTTTCCATCAGTGGCAGAACTCATGTGCGAGTATGGGGGACTGGACACTGTATCGGGGACACTGGATGACACCCTGAGGGACACATTTCATGTGATTCTATTAACCTTCCACACTGACGTTCACAGGGCATATGTTGTCATTCACATTTGTCGAGGTACATGCTTTTGACTTGTACATGTTTTGTCATTTGTCCTGATGTCTTTCTTCTCTCCTGTCCACCTAGTATCATTAGTTCTGTACATTTATTTAGGACGGGTTACCTTCATACCTCTCACCTGTACACATTATGGGTAAATGTCCCGAGGTTTGACCTACGATTTTGTTACTTTTTTCATAATAATGTGCCTTTCTGGTAAATTACTGGCAAGGCATTAAGGACTATGAAGTTAGATAATAATGACTGACATTTGTATTTCATGATTAATAACCCTCATAACATTCGTACTCATGACTACGGCATTATTCTATCAATGTTCTGACTTTGTCTGGGGTATATTTAATATAGTCCCTATTTGTATTTCATGTACTATGGCTTTGCCCAGCTGTCTTATTCTGAAAGGTTGGAAGGTATGGTTACCATCTTGGTCGTACGCATGTCCATCCATGATAATCGCCTACATGACACTGATATAAGTACCAACGTCATCCCCCAATGGTTTACACAATATCCAGTAGATGGGTTCAACCTTTTTGGAAAATATAGGTGTGTGCTATACCCACATAGGTATATTGATCACTCCCATGGTGCGGACCTAATAAAGCTGTGCCAACCAACACCTAGGCCCATTTCTGCATACCCATGATTCCCATACTTGACACCCCTCCACAGTACTCATTAGACATATTTAATGTGAGCGATAATAAAGTATGAAGACACTTCTAAGCACTCTCCACTCTCCGGATATCAGGTCGTACGTCATACATTCTATTGACCCATGTGTTATTACCCTTGCACCTGCTACTGTTGCATGTACAGCTATATCATAGTTGCAACTGTGACTCCTTTGCATCGATGATTATTGGACACACTTAATACGGGATCAATTTTTGGGGTCCTGCAAAGGACACCTATATCCATGTTTAAAGTGTAGAACTTGCAGGTCTGTCACACTGGTACTTTCCGGCCAATGGTTTGGAAAGCAGCAGTGTATTCACCTTTCATGCATGTCTGTCTGTCTATCCATAATAGCTATACCATTACCTATTTATGTACATGTGTTATATCTACAAGGACATATGTTTGTTTGTTGTGTATATATCTATTAATGTATCGTGTGTGTATATATATATATATATATATATATATATATATATATATATATATATATATATATATATATATATATATACATATGTCTATATATGTCTGTACATTCCTCATTTCATAAATTTCTTTGGTTTAAGTCTGTGGATATATGTGTATACACAGATATATACATATACATATATATATATATATATATATATATATATATATATATATATATATATATATATATCCATATCATACCTTTCAACTGTACAGATTTTCGCAGAATGTACAGATGTTTGCCTCTTATATTTGGTCCGTTTTTCATAACCTTGTGGCTATCTGGCAAATTAGTGGCATATCATTAAAGACTGATGTTGGAAAATAATGACAAGCATTTCAGGTTACGACTTCATACCCTTCTGAGAATCCATGCTAGTGAAACACCTGTTATTCTATCCACTTTCTATGTTTGTTAGGGCAATATTTGGGGATTGTCCCTATTTGTACCAGTTGTTTTCATGGCTTTGTCCGGTTTCCTACTTTACGGGGTTAACAGGTATGAGCCATATATATATAACGTGGAGAAAACAGCATTCATTTGCTATGCTGTGAGCGGATTACACACGCACAGGCGCACTTGCATATCCTTATTATGGGTTACATATGTTTAATAAATATTTGTGCTTACGTGGCCTTTCCTAATTCTGACTGTAACAGTTACATATCTGTATTCTGGTTTACGGAAATATGCAAAACACACGTTCACCTTTACATACTTAAATGTGTTTGCGGCACACATGCATTCATTACACTTTAAACTTATATGTGCTTTGGTCGTAGTTCAACGGGGACTGCATTCACGTTGGCCGGATGCCGGAACCACTATTCTATTGGTGTTCTGCCTCATTGATATGCATACCCATAGTACTTAGCTACATCAACATATGCCTCACCGCTTCACTTACAACACAGGCTTCCATTCTCCTGCTGGGAAAAACGCAGTACTACATATTGCACATTCCCTATTGCCTACTGCTGTGGACCCCAGCTGCATTGTTAATCACTCCAAGGATATGCAGAACACCAAGGCTTATAGTCCTGGCACATACAGGTCTTTGATTGTCAGGGTGTTCATGTAGTGATCTGGGTTTAGGCTTATCTGCCTGGTGAATGGAACTTCCCTGGCCGAGTTCAAATGTCAGATGAAGCACATGGGCAGGGGGTTTCTCCCTATTATGAATTTTTACCTGTGTTTACAGACACAGGTGTTTGGGCACCTGCCAGCAGCTTATTCTGTTGGCAATACATATTATGGGTGGGGTTGTTACAGTCCATACTCCATGGTGAGGGGTGTTCCCATTCACATTTGAATATTTCCTGTATTCAGTCATACGGGGATTATTATTTCGGACATGAAGTGACTACAGGTATGCAGTTGTACATTACACAAATGTGAAAGGTTGTTACTGTAAATATGTACGGACCTCTGTAATACGCTGTTGTGTTCTGGCACAGCAGTAGCTAATCATTAAAGACTGAAGTCGGAACGTGATGACAGACAGTTGGGTTTCAGACTTTTCATACTCTTCAGGACATTAATGCCAATGTGCAAACTGTTATTCTATCAAATTTCTATGTTTCTAAGAGCTATCTTTACAAATTGTCCCTACTTTTGGGCCTTTGTCTCACATTTATTCTTATATATATATATTTATTCATATATCTTGCTCACACAGGTTGACAGGTATGGTAGGTCACACCTGCACACAGTAAGTGTCCCTCACACTTGATCAGGGTTATCCTGTTTATGTCAGTGTCATCATCACCCTTATGCCATTTGCCACTATGCGAATGTGTGCAATATATTCTCCCGCCTATTCGTGTCGGGACACGTGCGTTACGGGAAGGTGTTTTATCCTAGATAGTAGGTTATGCATGACCACTTCAGGCTGGACAGTGTCATGGACCTCTACTGCACATTCTGACTTGTGCCCAGATATTTACAAGACTGGACATCGTGTCTTCATACCCATTCTAATATTTACACAGGTTAGTTATCCCATGAGGGATATCCCAAAAATTTGACAAGAACAAAACAAGACAGATTCCGAAGATTTTTGTGGCTTTACGAAAATGTGCAGGGGGTTTTACATGCAAAGGATACATGGTTTGCAATCCTGAAACTGCCTAGGGTGACACTACCTACTACATATGCGTAGGGGTCACTATGTGTAGCTGTGTCTGCAATGAACCAGTAGGCCAAGTACGGCTGGATTTGGTGGACTTTCTGGTACGGGAGCAGGTTGTGTGATGTGGAGGGGATGTTGGGTAGGCCATTATGCATCCAGGTGTGTTGCATTTGTTATGGCCAGTTCCATCAGGACCAATCTGTGGGTATGTGACGGTGACATATCTATAAATTTGTATCGCACATTTCCATATTCATATGTTTGTGGGATTGTGTTCTACACTATGGCCTGTCTGCTTGTCTTGCAGCTGTTTCTACATGTGTTTGTGTTTCTTTCAGCTTCACCCGCTGCCCCCTCATACACCTCCAGTTCACCTTTTCTGCATATGACACAGTATCGCCTTGGAGGATTTTACCATTACCCATCCACCCCTCACACGCAAATTCCTCACACCCCATAGATCACTACTTTGGTTGTTGACCCATGACACGGCCAGAGTAACACATTGAATACCCTACATATGTCAGGTACCTTTATGGTTGTGTGGACTACACTGCCATGTTTGCTTTTTACATGCTATACCTCATGCACATAGGTACATGCCCATACTTAACTTTCATTACTTGGTTGGTATACCCGGGTACTACCCATTCAACTGTGTCACATACAAGTTCGGCTTATACCGCTGACTTCTGGATTTTGCCAGCCTGTTGTACTCATTGGTAGGATGGCAACTTTTCCTATGTCCAAGCTATTCCTTACATATATCCAACTGTTGTGAACAATGCCTCCCCACAGTCGACGGTATGGTTTCCACCTTTTCAATTGGCCGCAGTGTGACATTTGTGGTGAACACATCACATTTTACAGGCTGACACATACCCACGGTCAGTTCAGCAGATAGAACTTACAATTCTTGCCTATATCTAAGCTTATTCTTGTAGCATTTTGGTGGCTTATTCTGTTTCTTATGACATTTATGTAATATACGTACAGAGAAACTCTTTAATGCAACTATTACATAACGTCTAAGGAATAATTATGTCCTATGATCTCTGGACATTTGCTATTTTTACAAGTTTGTGTCAGGACACATCTGCCCACAGAGGGACTGTCGCTTGCAAACTGGGACAGGTGGTAATCTTAGTCGATGTTACGGATCATACTGTTCTTTTTGGCCTACATGTGTCCTTATTGTTGTAGCTGTTTATATGCTCCTTCTGTTTCGTTTACATGCGTATTCTATTTCCTATCACATTTGGTATGTGAAATGCGGACATAAATCTACATTTCTCCTCATGTATTTTGTTATGGACGCATCTGCCCAGCTATGTACCCTCCCTCACATTATGGGTCAGCTGGTGACCTTCCCCATTGGGCTGGACGTACCTACTGGCAGCGTGCTAACATATGATGCGTTTCACTTCCACATGGTATAGCTATCTACACTACGTTGGACTACGGGCACACGGTTTTCCATGTCATTTGTACAAGGGTTAGGGACCCATTATTCCCTACTGTGCATTTGTGTTTGCTTATTCATTGTCTGTTCGCAGGAACTCTCTTGCATGCTTTGCATACGCTTCAGTATCCACGGACACTGATAGGTGCTATTACTATTGCAGGTGGGATATAATATTCAGCAGTTTAGGTTGCTCATCAACAGCCAACATTGACAGACCTCTGTGCGCAACTTCGATACGCCCCATGCACTCGTGCACATTTCCCTATACACATGGATGTGGCGGCTGCGCGCCTTCATTAATATGCATATGGTGCTACTACTCCATATATATGCTGCACGGACGGTGCAAGCCTTACACCGGCCTTACGCCGAGCTTCATGAATCCCGGGGTTAGTGAAAGAAGACAGAAGTGAGAGTGAGGGTGAAACAGGAGAAATAAGTTCAGCCTTGTGAGGGGCAGGAGCATAACCAGTTATCATTTAGATGGATCATTAGCAATTTTTTGAACTGCGATGGCTTGATTATGTTTTTGTGTCTTTTCTTGACTTTAATGCTGTACTTATCTCTCTCTCCTGCATATGTGGCACCTTTTCCACCCTTCTTCATTACTTTAAAGGAACAGCTATCATGCTGAAGTTGGCCAGCTCTGTACAGACATGTTACCTGCTGGAGGCAAGTCTCAGGGTCTAATATTAAGACTGTTGCCCTGCAGCAAGGAGGTATGGAGTTCAGGTGTGAGTTGCGGCCAAGATACTGTCTATATGGAGTTTTCAAACTCTTACTTTGTCTTTATCCTAATATATTACTACCATTCTGGCCTTAGTCATGATGGAGTAGCCCAGTTAAGAAATGGCAAAGATGCTAAAGCTCTTCTGTGTTTCCCAGTTCTTTAACCTGTCATTGAATTCACATTTTTCCCTCTGAGTATTGGCTATTGAAACAGGCAATACTTCTAAAACTGCACTTCTAACCCTCTTTCTTGAATTATATCTGCAAACACTGTTACTGTACTTTGTACTCCCTCAAGCAGCACAAAAGTTTATTCCATAGGTTTTGTAACCAGCTGCCTCCATTTCAAAGTATTGTATTTAAGCCCTGAGAATGTTAAATTGTAATCTACTGTTTCATGTTTATCTTGTCAATGTACCTAATTCCTCAGCAATACAAAAAAAAAATAATCCCCTTGGTGACTGAGTGCTTGGTAACCATAACTTTCTTTGCTACCCCAAAACTGCATTCCCATCATGCCTATGTGTGTACAATTTCCTACTCGATTTTCTTCACCGCATCTACTTACTTCACATTCGCAATGCTATACATAACCATTTTTTTCATTCAACCAGTACATGTACTGTGAGCCTTCACTGATCTGGACACCTCTCTTTCTGTCTCCCTCTGTCTCTGTCATTCTTCCATCTTACTCTGCTCCACCTCCTCATAACACAGTTCATCTATTCCACCATCTTCATGTCTTCATGTTCTCTTTAATGCTTCTCATCTCCATGTAACCCTTATACTTAACACTGTGTTTGATATAGTTAACAGTTTTATTAGATACCTATCTGTTATTTTCAGATGCAATATGCAGTGCAGTTATATAAGGCACTTGCCATAACAATAGGTTTCCAGGAAAAGATAACTATAAAAGTAAATTGCAATGCTAGAATTTATCTACCTTATGAGGAGTTTGCATCTGCTGTACTGCTATCTGAAAGTAAGTCACTGCTACTCTTCTGCCTAAATTCCATGGAATAATGGTGGTTGTGTTTTACCACAAGCTTTTTTTCTGTTCTCCAACCCTTTTCTTGTCCTCACACAGAAAAAAATTTACATTATTATGCAGTTATTACTATTACAATCATTTTAACAATTACTACAATACAAAATAAGGAGTTTACATGCCCTCTCTATGTTCACATGTTTTTTTTCCAGGTGCTGCACTTTTCTTCCATATTCCAAAGAGATGCAGTAGGCAGATTGGCAACTTCTAAATTGCCAGAAGATGTGTGCATGTGGGAACATGCATAATACAGAAGAAAAGTCTGTCAAGCTTTTCCAACCCCCCCCCCCCACCACCACCTAGTGAACTCTGTGAAGGGCAGTGGTTGTTAAGTTAATCACTATAGCAGCTGGCTGCATCCTGTAGGCATGGATGGGCTGTTTCTAAAGAAAATGTTTTTAATAAAAACTGAACAGTATTTCCTGTAGCATACAGAGCAGGGATAGATGTACAGTTACAGCTGTCTTTCTTGAAATATATACTGTTATTGTGGTGCCTTATGTCACTGTATTATGTTCTACAGGAAGTATCATTCTAACAGTAAATCATAATATTTGAATATACGTCCAAGCAATGTTTATATGTGTAGACGTACAGGAGCCCTTGTAAGGCATATATGTAAAACCTGTCTTACTTTTGGACTGTGTTTCCAACTTGTGGTGCTTTGTAAAGGTATGATGTGCAGTCCATAGGCCAGCTTCTAAGATAGGTTATGTAGAAACATTTTTTCATAACATGCTACTAATGTAGCTGTTATGTTAGAAAGCTGCCTTACTGTGCTTGGAGATGTTTGATATATTTCTCAACAAAAAAGCAATATACTGGATACATTTTTCATACAAAGTTTGTCTATTGATTGGTAGGACTCCTTTCCTTTTTCAGTGTACACAAACAATTGATCAGTTTTCTTGAATTTGTTATGTATGTTAAGCCAGTATAGACAGTTCATTATGGCAGTTTTGATAGAAAACTGGCTATTAAATTAATTAGTTTAAAACTGTTTCTGTAAAAACCTTTGCCATGAATGATAGATTGCCTTTAATGAGACAGAACTAACTTCTTTAAAATAAAACAAAGTTCACATGTGAGAGAGCTATGTCTTTACATTTTTCCTTGGGTTATAAGTGAAAATCTCCATTTAAAAACACTTTAACCAAATGATCATCTGCTACATGTGGATAGACTTTATACACAAGTGAAAAATTCTGAATAATGAACCCTTGATCAGTATGTCAAGTATGAGTCAAACGGCCAGTTAAGATAATCCAAGAGACCAAGTATAGGGCAACATAATATGTGTAATTATTCTGATGTAGTAAAAGCAACAAAAGTGTTCTACTTTCGCAGGTGAGATGCTTTTGAATTCAGTCTTCTAACTTCCTTCAAGAGATTTAAAGCAAATGAATTGCTGTTAGGAATTTGAATTATATCCTCCAAGTGGATAGGGTCAGATTTGTGGACAGCTGCACATGTAACACTTTGCTTTGTTGTTGTTAGTTGTCATTTTTGTGTCATTAAGGACTTTGGCTGAGACAAGTACCATAGCCAAAGAGTGGTTAGATTAATTACAAGAGAGCACTGCTGTTGACATGGCAAAAATATGCTTGTGAGATCAGACTGGCACTGACTTGCATTGCTTTTAATAATGATTTATGCGTTAGAGGATATAAATGTATGGGATAATGGCTCTGTCTGTATAAAAGAGAAGGAATATATATTTCAAACTGCTTTATGTGGAATCAGGATAACAAAGTCTTGACTTTGTTGTTTAGATATCTGGTAAAATGTTCAGCTTCTGGGAAACTCCACATCTGAACAAAGTCCTTTAAAAACAGAGGGTACAGTTTTCATTCATGATTCATTAAAGTCTTAATTATAGTGTGTCTATTCAGTTTTAATAGCTAACTCAGGAAGCATAAACAATTACGTTTTAAGTTTTCTAAAATATCAATCCATGGACACCCAACAGGTTGAGAGATCAACATCTCAGCTTACTAGTTAAATGCCTGACAGGCTGTAGTTGCAAAAAATGTCTATTTTTAAGGAAACCAGCAACTCTGCATCCCTGTGTGATGGAGTGTGTTCCCACAATCCTGCTGCTTATGTATAATAATGCTGAGATTGCATTATCATGGAAAAAGAACTATCTGATCTATATACAGTATAGAGAATCATTCCCTCTAATCTGTAATAATGCTTGCTCTCTCAGCACCCAGGCAGTCTACTCACTTCATTAATGGGGTGCACAAATAGTGAAGCTTCATTATATAGCTTCCAATAAATTGCTTCTCACATACATGGCCTGCAACAATTACATAGTCGACTAACTGATGCAGTGTACTCAAAGTATATACCATTGACAGCTAATGCTTGTGTTGCAAACCATAGTTTCTTCTTTTAGACTTAGAAGGATCTAATTACTTGTTGTTGATTGTTTATTTGTTTATTTCATTTAATAAGGGGTAGGTGGATTTGTCTAACATTATACTTTTCAGCTACAACCCAGGTGACAAAAAGGCATGAGATCATAAATAATAAAAAAAAAACATATGTTACTGATGCATGAAATGTAAGGTTTACACTGAAAACCTTGAAACTGCATTGGTTGACTGGCATGTGGTTGAATGGAAGTTTTCAAGTTGGCAGAATGTCGAACCCAAATGTATCCACAGCGAATGGGTATAGTAGTTTGAGTATTTGCATTTGCCATTGTGCAGGAAGACTGCAGTGCAGGGAGGGACAAGGAATTAGTCCATTTCCTCACTGTAGTGTGATCTTGGAGTTGATATATTTAATGTGCAGGTGACGTGGGGGGTGGAGCCACCCTGCAGAATAGTTAAATTAACGTAACATTGACTGTAAAGTGTAATGGTATGTTAATGTGCATAGCAGGAGATGAAACCTATCAAAAATGTGAAAAACAGGAACCAATCATTAACTAAAATAATCACAAAAAAAGAATGAGGTTGAAGCAGAGCACAACCTATCAATAAGTAGCACAAGCAACAATCAATCATGAGATCATAAAACTATGACTTTTTTTTAATGATCAGTTGTTGTTTGTGTGTGCTGTTCACTGATAGGTTATGATCCATTAAAACATTGCTCGAACTTCATGTGGTTTCAGCAAGACTTTGCTCATTTTTGATAGATTATTTGGATTATTTTATGATTGGCACATGTCCCCTCAGTTGTTCACTGATAGGTTGCATTTTATTGTTGAATAATCTGTTGAGATTTCTCTGTTTACTTTCTCATTGCATAGTTTTTTATGATCCAATGATTGGTTGTTGCTTGCTTGTGCTACTTATTGATAGGTTGTGCTCTGCTTCAATATCATTTGTTTTTTGTGTTTTTATTATTTAATGATTGGTTCCTGTTTTTTCTATTTTTGATAGGTTTGGTGCAAAGTATTTATTTATTCATTGGCTATTTCTCATTGTTCAGTTATGGGCTTTTAATTGTTCATCTGTTTGCTTATTGGTTGTTCAAGTGTATTTATATAATTATGTTAATGTTGGCTTTAAATCTGAAGAAGCCCCTTGTATGGCATGAAAGCACTCCTCTGTTTTCAACTATTTTATTTGTACTTTTACACATTGTTTATTGAAGTTCTTTACCTGTGCTTGCATTCTGTATTCAGATTTTTACCAGATAAAGGAAGATGGCAGTAAGAGATGAAGCTTTCCAATGAAGAAATGAATAGATTATTTGACAGAAGACATATATCAGGAATGCATAACTACTAAGAGGAGTAGGAGATTGACTCTGAATAGATAGAAGTTGGTGCAACACCCCAATCTAATGTGAAAATAGAAAGGAGGGGATGATCATGATGATTACATAAAGGAAGTAAATTGTGCAGGACACCAGTTTCGCCCTATAATTTGAATTGCACTTATACTTATGGTTGATATTTATACCAGGGATGCAGTCATACAAGCTGTACATAAATGGTATTTATAGTATATACCATTTATTGTACCATTCATAGTTAAGACTGGAACTTAGGTACACCATCATCTAACAGACTACAGTTGCAAGCAATTTAATATTTCATCAAAACAGTTTCAAAAATACAGCAACATTAGAGGAATGAGTTACAAGACATATCTCAGAAGAGATAGACTGGGGGGGGTAAAAGGAGAAAGTGCTGGTAGTAAGAACTGGTATAATGTAAGGAGGAATAATTATTGGTAGTCAAACTATGGAGAAAAGGTGAGTGGGGATTATTTCTAAAACAGAAGCATTAAGTGAATTCTGTAAGATGGCCTATCATGAATTAATCAGTGGATGGCTGGTTTTGTATATCAATTGAAATTAATTTTACACTGTCTGGCCTAGTTTAACTGTGGTAATTGTGTGGTTTCTGTGGTACTGATTATGAAGTCGGGACATGTGAGGGTATTGGAACCTGGAGAATGATTCCTTAGAGGATTGTGAGATTTATTTTACTTAGTTTGTTCACTTACAGAGGACAGAAACCATTGCACTATAAATTACAACTGGAGTCAAGAAACAGGTTTTATAGGTCTACAAGTGTTATATAAATGCGTTTGTAATATTTTGGTACTCAGTGTGTTTCTTAGTGATGCAGTAACATTTTCTGTAGGTTAGAGAGAAAGATATTTTTATTGAGTGCTACATATGATTTCTGAACAAACGGGTTAGAGATATTATGTGATTATTTTAAATGCTTTGGAAACAATGGTCTCTACTTGATGGCTTAATGTTATCTGACTATCTAGGTTTATACCTATGTATTTACATGATTAGACCAATAGTATTTTATTATTCAAATAATCAGATAAATAAATGGGAGTGGTGTTGGTCAGTCTCTAACCTTTTCTCTGCCAAAGGAACTTTTTTTTATTAGGATGCAAAAAATAATTAAGAATATTATTTATATATTTATGTTAATTCATCAATTTTCTTTATATTAAGGTTGCATTAAAGACTGAAAGACAAACAATATTTTAGGGAGAATTATCATCTTAGTAATAATTAATTGTTCTTCCATGGTAAAGAAGGATTTGTTCCAATTTGTGATTTATCTTAAAATCAACCTGTTGGAAGTTTTTTTGCATTATTTCTTTAATATTAGTCACAATGGTTATACCAAGGTATTTCATTTAATTTGTATTCCAATTGAAATTAGAATATATTTTAGGATTTTTTTAATGTTTTTATTAATTAATAATGTGCTTGCCTTATTATGATTAAATATTAAGTTCAGGATTCCTTCAAAATGACTCATAGAACTAATTGCATGTTCTAATGAATTCTGTATATTTCCTATTGTTAGTAAAATATCATCAGCAAAGAGTTGAATCTTTACTTCAAAATGTGCTTTTATTTTGAAAGCATTAATGTTCTTATTGGATGTAATACTATAAGCAAAGGGTTCTATAGATAATGCAAAAGGTGTACAAATTCTAAAGAAAAAACTATTTTAACATAAGCAGAAGAGTTATTGTATAACTTAGAAATTAATGCAATTAGCACAGGTGAGAAATTATAAAATGTAAGTGTTTTAAACAGGTATGAACAATTATCTGAGTCAAAAGCCTTATCTAAATTGAGAATAATGATACAACATTCTTTTTTATTTTTATTTTCATAGTCTATGTGATGAACACTTTGTAGGATACTTATCTTTTTCTAAAATAGGTGATATAAAGGAATATTTCCATGATGGGTGGGGGTTAGGGGACTTCAGCAATTTTTTTAAAATTTCTCTATTGACCTTATCTAATATTTTAACTGCCTCCTCTGGTAGTATTTTATATCATTCTGGTATAAGGCCATCGAAGCCTGGCACCTTATTATTTTATTTTTTTTTACTTGCTTTTTTATTTCTATTAAAGTGAATGGTCTATATTTTTTATTTGTTCACTTGTTATTTTATTATTTATATTTTTACTTAGAAAAGTTTCAACTATATAATTGTTCTCTAGGTTATTTGCATTTTTATTTATATTTCATAAGATATTTTAAAGCCCTGAAGAATACATTTAATATCTGTTCTTCTTTACTTTTTATTAGTTTTATAATGTATTTGATGTGATTTAGTTTATTCATTTTCTTTGATCTAAGAGCAGGTTTATGCAAGCTTAAGGGTTTACTGAATATGCCTGAAGTTTATGTTTTTCCAGGTTTATTGCAACTTTATGATTTAGAATTTTGACATATTTTGTATTTAAATTTTTAAGTGCAGACTGACTGATAATGTCATTTAGTTTTAGATTTAACTTTAGTATGTCTATTTTGGCCTGTAGTGTATTCAATTCTTTGTCCCATTCTTTTATTTTACTAATATACCAGCTTGTAACTCTTCCATTTAAATAAGCCTTTAGTGAATCCCACAGGACAATGTCAGATACTTCACCATTCATGTTTATTTCTAGAAAAATGTTGATCTCTTTAACATACCAATCCTTGAATCCTTTTAATTTAATAATGTATGCTGGTTATCTCCTGTGATGTATTAAATTGTTAGTTTTTAAGATAATATTAAATATTATAGAATTATGGTCTGATAATGGACATGAAACTATTGAAACTTCTCTGATATGTGATAACAGATTGTTTGAGACAAAAAATTTACCAATATTTTTTTGTGTTCCATATCTATATGAATAATGGGCAAACTGAAGTGAGTTTGTTTTCCTTAACTCATATGTATCCTTTAAATTCTTTAGATTTGCAAAATTTAAGCGTTTGGCTGAAGATGTAATTCTCAGCTTTCTATCTGCATTGGAATCTTTGTCTGATAAAATATAATTAAAATCAACAGCCATTATGACTTCACCTTTGATGTAATAGGCTATAGCGTCTAAGTAATTTTTTTTACATCTTTAGCTCTAACGGCCAGAATCCAATAAGAATTCACAAATGCATATAGGTTCATAGGTTCATAGGTTCATACTAGGCTATCTGCCCGAGGGCATTTACAAGCCTAGCCCATCGTTTTGTGGCTTACGCCACCCCTTTAGTATGGGGAACTATACCCATTATTTTGCTGTGCCTCTGTCGAGCAGTGACACTGAGGTAATCCCTGGGGTATATCTGCGATCTCCCATCCATTGGTCAAGATTTCTCTTGAACAAGGCCAGCGAGGTGCTCTGCCTCACATGTACCGGGATTCTGTTCCACAGCATAGGAGTCTTTGGGTGATGAATCTATCCTCCAGCACGTCCTATTAATAGCCGTGTCGAGGTTTAAGTCTCCGCCCTTGTGGCTCTGATGGATCTAGATTTTTGAGGTGAAGCATATTCATCAAATCTGGGTTTGACATGGCCTTGTATGTTAGGCAAAGGTCACCTCTGAGCAGCGGTAGCGACTGAATAGAGCTGGAGTTCTTTCAGTCGGGCAGCATAGGATAGATTTTTGAGACCCTTTATCCTTTTGGTGAGGAACTTTTGTGGCCTCTCCAGCTGCTGCAAGTGTCGGGTCAGATACATTCCAAATGGGGCATTGTACTCAATCATTGGTCTGATGAGTGATGAGTAAAGGGAGACTATAACCTCCCTTGATCTAGATGAGAATCCTTCATGATAAGGTGGGCAATGTAGAAGGTCTTCCTAACTACTTTAGCTACATGGGTGTCGAATGACAGACTACTATCAACCTGGGTCCCCAGGTCCCTGATAACTTCTTCTGTGCTCAGTGGATTGCCTCCTATTTGGTAGCTAGGGGTAACCTTGTTTTTCCCGAAGGGTATGACTATGCATTTTTTGGCATTTAACTTTAGGCCGTGGCTCTGGCACCAGTTATCCGTTTCTGTGAGACCCTTCTGAAGGATATCTGTGTCAGATGTGTTTTCTACTATGGCCCAGTTTGCAGTCATCTGCAAACTTTGTCAGCCATAACCCTCCTGTGTTTGCTTGTACTTCAGAAAAGTAGATGCCAAACAAGAGTGGGCCCAGGACTGAGCCCTGTGGGACACCACTTGTGACAGGCTTTGAGTCTGACATGGCGCCAGCAACTCTGACCCTGTGGGTTCTGTCACTCAGCCAGTTTGCAACCCATCTTGTGATGTATGGGTTAACATTTAAGCTGATGAGTTTTTCAATGATACCCGAGTGGGGTATTGTATCGAAGGCCTTAGCCAGATCGAGGTAGGCTGTATGGACTGCCTTTCCTTCATCAATGGCTTTGGTGACTGTTTCAAAAGTCAACCAAGTTTAAAAGGCATGATCTGCCTTTGACAAAGCCAAACTGGGTTGGATCCAAAGTCTGCAAATTCCCAATGTCTTTATTTATGAGGTCCATTATGATCCTCTCCATGGCTTTGCAGATAAGGCTTGTCAAGCTAATGGGCGGTAATTACCAGGGTCGGTGGAGGCACCGCCTTTGTGAAGTGGGACCACAGTTGCAGTGCGCCACTCCTGGTGCGTATCCAGAGGTAAGACTTTGATTAAACAGCTGTCCTAGCTGTGGGTTTAATTCCTCATTGAGTTCATGGAGCACACAGCCGGGGACACCATCAGGTCCCATGGATGCTGTGTTTTTGCTTTGGAGAGAGCAGTTCTCACTTGGGCTGGAGATGTTTGGGGGCTGCAATCATTTGGTATAGATATCTCTCCTTTTGGGGGAGGGGAGAAGTTTGCACTGAACCTGTCAGCCAGTATGTTGGCAATGTCTGTAGGATCAGTAATCTTCACATCATTTTGAACTAGTTCTGAGCATATCTGGGAGTTTCCTCCTAGGTTTCTAACATAGCTAAAGAAGGCCTTATGATTGTCTTTTGAGTCTTTAGCTATTTTTCTCGAAATTTGCTTTGGATGATTTTATGAGAGCTCTTAGTTTTTTACTTATAGTGATCAAGGGTGTCTTACCTTTTAAGGATTTTGCTCTATCTTGTAGTAGCTTCCTCCTTTTGTTGTAGAGTTTTTTTATGGCTGGGGTCCACCAGACTGGACGCTTGCCTTTGGTACAAAGAGTCTTTGTTTTGCTTGGGATTGCCTTATCCATGCAGTCCTGCAGGTGCTGGTAGAAGGCATTTGTAAGTGATTCAGCGGCTTGAGTACTGTTTTCCGCCGGCTCGGGGGCCTTAAAGGAGACCACACTAGTCTTTAGAAGTGTGAAGTCGGCTTTTGGGAAGTTCTTTACTGTGGTCTTTTTTATTTCAGGTGGGGGTGGGATGAGGACCTCCAGCGAGATTAGTTTGTGATCTGATCTCACCAGTGAGGGGTATACTTCCGGTGTTGAACATTGTGCTCCCATGTTCGTGATGATGAGATCGAGTATGTTATCTCCTCTTGTGGGAATGGTGACTAGTTGTTCCATGGCATTTGAGTTTATGAATTCCAGGAACTTTTGGGCTAGGGTGTTTGGGCTTGAGTAGTGTTCCCAGTCTATATTTGGGTAATTGAAGTCACCTAGTATGATGGTGTTTGGTGATACATTTATCCCCTCTAGTGTTTTCAGGAAGGCCATGTGAGGTTCCTGAGTTTGTGAGGGTGGCCTGTAACATGCTACTATTTGCAGAGCAGTCTTGCCTACGGTTAATTGCACCTGGATGGCCTCCGATGCATCATGCGTTGCCACCAGTCTTGAGGTGTGGGTGTCCTTGATGAATATGGATACCCCCCCTCCTTTCTTGGTATTTTCCTGATTTTGGGGCCGGAACGCATGATATGAGGTAAAACCTGATAGCGCTGGGGTGCTCTCAGGAGCCTTGAACCAGGTTTCTGTCACAGCACAGACAGTGATGTTGGCCATACTGAGAAGGGCCTCGAGTGCGTGCATTTTGAGATTTAGACTTCTGACATTGAGCAGCATTACCCTTAGTTTATTTCCTTTTTGTGTTCTAGGGTGGTAGGTTTAGAATTTGAGCCTTGCCTAAAAAGGCACTATGGGGTGGCAAGAGCCTTTGCCAATATCCGGAATCCCAGGGGTGACAGGTGCAAGCCGTCCCTTGCGAAGCAGCGTGGCTTGTCCAGCATGTCATCCCAGGCAGACAGATACTGGATCCCCTTTGAATGACACCAGTGTTTAAGCCAATTGTTAAAGCTGATCATCTTATCTCTGTATTGTGGCATCATTCTTGGTGAAGGTAGGATACTGCTCAAGGTCAGGGTCATACCTGCCTGGGCTACATAATCAGAGAGCTCCTCAATGTCTCTTTTCATGTAGTCCAGGAGATGCGTCTCAGGTCGTTTACACCAGCGTGGACAATGACTGAGTCATATTTGTACCTGCTGTTGAGAGTCCTGAGTGCTTGCGTTATGTGGCGGATTCTAGCGCCCGACAGACAGCTTACTGTGACCTTCTCCTTACTCAGTCTGGTGAGCGGGACATCAGTGTGTCTGACTATGGAGTCACCAATGACTAGTGTGTCTGGCATTGTGTTTGGCCTTAAGGGCTGTGACTGTTTGACACTCTGACTGTGAGGTCTATGTGTTGCAGGTGTTGTGTTCTGAGGTGGTGGTTTTTTGGGTGTCTGCTTTGGTGGCCTCTGCTGTTTTGGTAGATTTTGATCAGAGCCTCCGAGTATGTCTTTGTGTGTTTATGTGTATGATTTGAGGTTGTAATGGTACTATGTGAGACTGGGTCTATACTGTGTGGTAACCTTCCCTCCCTGACTGGTCTTGCCAGTCCTATGTTGAGAGCTCAGCCTCCAGTTTGGCCGTATAGTTGCATCTCTCGCATGTATTTGTGTTTTGTGGGAGGAGGAGAGGGTTGTTCTGTGTACATGAGGCAATTGTAACATTGCCTCAATATTCTAGGTTCACCAGCTGAGCAGGAGATGACACTAGCAACTGATCCCTCGACATGCTAGAAGGATAGACAAAAACTTTAAAAAGATTCCGGGATGTGGGTGACCGAGAAATGGGGGTTGCCTTTTGGGGTGCTATCTATAAGAGTGCCGTATCAAGGTAATAAGTACTGTAGGAGCAAGTGCTAGGTTTAACAGATAGAGAATAGTCTACTTAGAGTCAAGTAGAGATGATCTTTTAGTTATAGGATACGCTGATTAGATGAGTAGTATAGGTCGAGGAAGGTAGTTTCAAGGGAAAATTTGAAGAGTGGACTTTAGGTAGCCCGAATAGTTTAAACCTGCTTAACCGGCTGCCCTAGTGTGCAACAGTGTGCAACAGTGGCAACTCCTAAATGCGCTAAAACGTGCTTTATAGCAGGGGCTGGAAAAGACAGGAAATGACCCAAAATGGCCAATAAACTACAAGTTACTGCCTTAAACCACTCCTCTGAGGACAAACAGGCAGTTCAGTACTCCCTACTCCCACTAGTGAGTAAAGAAACTACCCCTTGACCAAACAAGGAAAATGGAGAAAACAGGAACCAAGACAAAGCCCAGGGATCAGCAAAATCTGGTCTCTGGAACACTAGTTTAGGAAAGTATGGAAAGCAAGGATATTTTTTTTGTTTTTTCAAGTTTTTTACAGAAAAGCAGAAAACACAATAAATGCTATGATTTTCGATTAAATGCTATCAAAAGCTAGTACACTTGAGTGTATTAGCCTGTAGTTTAACTTTTAGGCAAAACTTAAACTAGCAAGTGCAGTAAACAGTTTTAACTTATAAACACAGAAAAACAGTGCAAACTTTGATAAAATAAGCAGAAACAGTAGTCGAAAGGCACAAAAAGTCGAAAAAGCCAAGAAAAATACTTAAAATCTGGAAAGGTAGTCTTTTCTGGTCTCTGCTGCTAGAGGAACACTGCTGGCCACCACGAGGAGCTGTGCTGAGTTCTCAATAGCTGGAAAAGCCCGCCAAAACGTGCTTTATAGCAGGGGCTGGAAAAGACAGGAAATGACCCAAAATGGCCAATAAACTACAAGTTACTGCCTTAAACCACTCCTCTGAGGACAAACAGGCAGTTCAGTACTCCTACTCCCACTAGTGAGTAAAGAAACTACCCCTTGACCAAACAAGGAAAATGGAGAAAACAGGAACCAAGACAAAGCCCAGGGATCAGCAAAATCTGGTCTCTGGAACACTAGTTTAGGAAAGTATGGAAAGCAAGGATATTTTTTTTTTGTTGTTTTCAAGTTTTTTTACAGAAAAGCAGAAAACACAATAAATGCTATGATTTTCGATTAAATGCTATCAAAAGCTAGTACACTTGAGTGTATTAGCCTGTAGTTTAACTTTTAGGCAAAACTTAAACTAGCAAGTGCAGTAAACAGTTTTAACTTATAAACACAGAAAAACAGTGCAAACTTTGATAAAATAAGCAGAAACAGTAGTCGAAAGGCACAAAAAGTCGAAAAAGCCAAGAAAAATACTTAAAATCTGGAAAGGTAGTCTTTTCTGGTCTCTGCTGCTAGAGGAACACTGCTGGCCACCACGAGGAGCTGTGCTGAGTTCTCAATAGCTGGAAAAGCCCGCCAAAACGTGCTTTATAGCAGGGGCTGGAAAAGACAGGAAATGACCCAAATGGCCAATAAACTACAAGTTACTGCCTTAAACCACTCCTCTGAGGACAAACAGGCAGTTCAGTACTCCCTACTCCCACTAGTGAGTAAAGAAACTACCCCTTGACCAAACAAGGAAAATGGAGAAAACAGGAACCAAGACAAAGCCCAGGGATCAGCAAAATCTGGTCTCTGGAACACTAGTTTAGGAAAGTATGGAAAGCAAGGATATTTTTTTTTTGTTTTTTCAAGTTTTTTTACAGAAAAGCAGAAAACACAATAAATGCTATGATTTTCGATTAAATGCTATCAAAAGCTAGTACACTTGAGTGTATTAGCCTGTAGTTTAACTTTTAGGCAAAACTTAAACTAGCAAGTGCAGTAAACAGTTTTAACTTATAAACACAGAAAAACAGTGCAAACTTTGATAAAATAAGCAGAAACAGTAGTCGAAAGGCACAAAAAGTCGAAAAGCCAAGAAAAATACTTAAAATCTGGAAAGGTAGTCTTTTCTGGTCTCTGCTGCTAGAGGAACACTGCTGGCCACCACGAGGAGCTGTGCTGAGTTCTCAATAGCTGGAAAAGCCCGCCAAAACGTGCTTTATAGCAGGGGGCTGGAAAAGACAGGAAATGACCCAAAATGGCCAATAAACTACAAGTTACTGCCTTAAACCACTCCTCTGAGGACAAACAGGCAGTTCAGTACTCCCTACTCCCACTAGTGAGTAAAGAAACTACCCCTTGACCAAACAAGGAAAATGGAGAAAACAGGAACCAAGACAAAGCCCAGGGATCAGCAAAATCTGGTCTCTGGAACACTAGTTTAGGAAAGTATGGAAAGC
Source organism: Protopterus annectens (assembly GCF_019279795.1). NCBI lineage: Eukaryota > Metazoa > Chordata > Ceratodontiformes > Protopteridae > Protopterus > Protopterus annectens. Next base: position 873,204,622 of record NC_056734.1, read on the forward strand.
AAGGATATTTTTTTTTTGTTTTTTTCAAGTTTTTTTACAGAAAAGCAGAAAACACAATAAATGCTATGATTTTCGATTAAATGCTATCAAAAGCTAGTACACTTGAGTGTATTAGCCTGTAGTTTAACTTTTAGGCAAAACTTAAACTAGCAAGTGCAGTAAACAGTTTTAACTTATAAACACAGAATAACAGTGCAAACTTTGATAAAATAAGCAGAAACAGTAGTCGAAAGGCACAAAAAGTCGAAAAAGCCAAGAAAATACTTAAAATCTGGAAAGGTAGTCTTTTCTGGTCTCTGCTGCTAGAGGAACACTGCTGGCCACCACGAGGAGCTGTGCTGAGTTCTCAATAGCTGGAAAAGCCCGCCAAAACGTGCTTTATAGCAGGGGCTGGAAAAGACAGGAAATGACCCAAAATGGCCAATAAACTACAAGTTACTGCCTTAAACCACTCCTCTGAGGACAAACAGGCAGTTCAGTACTCCCTACTCCCACTAGTGAGTAAAGAAACTACCCCTTGACCAAACAAGGAAAATGGAGAAAACAGGAACTAAGACAAAGCCCAGGGATCAGCAAAATCTGGTCTCTGGAACACTAGTTAGGAAAGTATGGAAAGCAAGGATATTTTTTGTTTTTTCAAGTTTTTTTACAGAAAAGCAGAAAACACAATAAATGCTATGATTTTCGATTAAATGCTATCAAAAGCTAGTACACTTGAGTGTATTAGCCTGTAGTTTAACTTTTAGGCAAAACTTAAACTAGCAAGTGCAGTAAACAGTTTTAACTTATAAACACAGAAAACAGTGCAAATTTTGATAAAATAAGCAGAAACAGTAGTCGAAAGGCACAAAAGTCGAAAAAGCCAAGAAAAATACTTAAAATCTGGAAAGGTAGTCTTTTCTGGTCTCTGCTGCTAGAGGAACACTGCTGGCCACCACGAGGAGCTGTGCTGAGTTCTCAATAGCTGGAAAAGCCCGCCAAAACGTGCTTTATAGCAGGGACTGGAAAAGACAGGAAATGACCCAAAATGGCCAATAAACTACAAGTTACTGCCTTAAACCACTCCTCTGAGGACAAACAGGCAGTTCAGTACTCCCTACTCCCACTAGTGAGTAAAGAAACTACCCCTTGACCAAACAAGGAAAATGGAGAAAACAGGAACCAAGACAAAGCCCAGGGATCAGCAAAATCTGGTCTCTGGAACACTAGTTTAGGAAAGTATGGAAAGCAAGGATATTTTTTTTTGTTTTTCAAGTTTTTTTACAGAAAAGCAGAAAACACAATAAATGCTATGATTTTCGATTAAATGCTATCAAAAGCTAGTACACTTGAGTGTATTAGCCTGTAGTTTAACTTTTAGGCAAAACTTAAACTAGCAAGTGCAGTAAACAGTTTTAACTTATAAACACAGAAAAACAGTGCAAACTTTGATAAAATAAGCAGAAACAGTAGTCGAAAGGCACAAAAAGTCGAAAAAGCCAAGAAAAATACTTAAAATCTGGAAAGGTAGTCTTTTCTGGTCTCTGCTGCTAGAGGAACACTGCTGGCCACCACGAGGAGCTGTGCTGAGTTCTCAATAGCTGGAAAAGCCCGCCAAAATGTGCTTTATAGCAGGGGGCTGGAAAAGACAGGAAATGACCCAAAATGGCCAATAAACTACAAGTTACTGCCTTAAACCACTCATCTGAGGACAAACAGGCAGTTCAGTACTCCCTACTCCCACTAGTGAGTAAAGAAACTACCCCTTGACCAACAAGGAAAATGGAGAAAACAGGAACCAAGACAAAGCCCAGGGATCAGCAAAATCTGGTCTCTGGAACACTAGTTTAGGAAAGTATGGAAAGCAAGGATATTTTTTTTGTTTTTTTCAAGTTTTTTTACAGAAAAGCAGAAAACACAATAAATGCTATGATTTTCGATTAAATGCTATCAAAAGCTAGTACACTTGAGTGTATTAGCCTGTAGTTTAACTTTTAGGCAAAACTTAAACTAGCAAGTGCAGTAAACAGTTTTAACTTATAAACACAGAAAAAACAGTGCAAACTTTGATAAAATAAGCAGAAACAGTAGTCGAAAGGCACAAAAAGTCGAAAAAGCCAAGAAAAATACTTAAAATCTGGAAAGGTAGTCTTTCTGGTCTCTGCTGCTAGAGGAACACTGCTGGCCACCACGAGGAGCTGTGCTGAGTTCTCAATAGCTGGAAAAGCCCGCCAAAACGTGCTTTATAGCAGGGGGCTGGAAAAGACAGGAAATGACCCAAAATGGCCAATAAACTACAAGTTACTGCCTTAAACCACTCCTCTGAGGACAAACAGGCAGTTCAGTACTCCCTACTCCCACTAGTGAGTAAAGAAACTACCCCTTGACCAAACAAGGAAAATGGAGAAAACAGGAACCAAGACAAAGCCCAGGGATCAGCAAAATCTGGTCTCTGGAACACTAGTTTAGGAAAGTATGGAAAGCAAGGATATTTTTTTTGTTTTTTTCAAGTTTTTTTTACAGAAAAGCAGAAAACACAATAAATGCTATGATTTTCGATTAAATGCTATCAAAAGCTAGTACACTTGAGTGTATTAGCCTGTAGTTTAACTTTTAGGCAAAACTTAAACTAGCAAGTGCAGTAAACAGTTTTAACTTATAAACACAGAAAAAACAGTGCAAACTTTGATAAAATAAGCAGAAACAGTAGTCGAAAGGCACAAAAAGTCGAAAAAGCCAAGAAAAATACTTAAAATCTGGAAAGGTAGTCTTTTCTGGTCTCTGCTGCTAGAGGAACACTGCTGGCCACCACGAGGAGCTGTGCTGAGTTCTCAATATAGTTTTCTGTTCCATTCAGTTATAACAATGCTTACCATACCATTTTTATCAAGATAAAAATCTTTTACTTTAGCCGTTACTGGTAAGTTCTTCCATAAAATGAGGGTGCCCCTTCTTTTAACCTGAAAGCTAGAATCTGCTAAAACCAAATAATTCTTTAATGAAAGTCTATTTACTTCTTTATTAAGTAAATGTATTTCCAGTAGAAATATAATTTGAGCTTTATGTAATCACAACTATTTGAACAGACATTCCTCCCTTCTTTACTGGATTATTCAAACCATTAATATTAATAGATATGCATTTAAAATCAGACATTTATTTAAGACAGAAAAAAACAGTTATAATGCAATGACATTTATGTAGAGAACTTATTAAATACTTTATATATAGCAATATGAAATCTTCATCTATAGAAAAAACTTTTGAAACAAGTAAAAAAATAACTAATGATATAACCCTGAAACATTCTACCATTGAATAACATAGTCTTAGTTTATTGAAAAAGGTGAAAAAACTATCCATTAGACAAACGATAGTTAGCTCCTGCTTCTGATTCATATTAATGTGTCTCATATTTTTAGTATGCATCATCTTAAAAAAAGCCCATCATTGAGTTGGTATGAATAATAAAAGTTAGATAAGTGTTCAAAATCATTATTATAAGTTGACCAAACTGAATATCTATACTATCATCTTTCCCCATACTTCACATTTTCTCCCTGGTCTACTATAGGGAGCAAGTCAAGTGTTATTTTAATATTTATTAATGTATAGCTCAGATGATTTTATAGTTTTTCTATTTTATTTACTATGTGTAAAGTTGCTCATAGGACCATAAGTTCATAAATTAGTACCAAGTTAACTAACTATGTGAGAATCAAACTCTGCATCTTGTGCCTATAAGGTGGATCTCTTAAACGCTATGCCAACCTCCCATCCTTGTAGGAATTTTTATATTCTTTAACTATATAGATATTTACTTATTCTGATCTCTTTCTATTTTTTGTATACAATATCTTATACTATTACTATATTCCTAGGTTTTATATTTTAGTTATAATCCTATTGTAGAATAGTTATACTGCAGAGCATTTATATTTACCCTTATATATTTGATATTCTTTAATCTAGTGCTACTGTTAGAATCAATCGTATCTTCCCTTAAATGTTATATCTAATACTATCTGAACAAATATCTGCAAAATCTTCCCTTTTAAGATTCAAAATTTCCATAATAAATTGCTCTGAGATATTAAGTTTTATCATTAAAAAGCAATAATAACAGAGAAACAAAATCCTAATTTTTTAACAGAGGTATATTCTATAGGTTAATATATAAACTATCCTTTTGATATACTGCAAACATTCAAAATTATTTAATAACTCACAGTAGTGTAGAATGCAATTCACTGTCTTTTGCTTATTATTTAACTTGTATTCATTGACATCTTAGCATATGAGTCAAAATATTATGATTACTTACTTTTAAACAGAAAAAGTAACCTGGACAGTTCTTAGAATTTTCAGAACTTCTGCAGCATCACAAAACTGCTCATGACTCTAATTAAGCTGCTTCAAGCTGGTCCTCATGATAAGGGCTTGCAAATGAAAAGTTTATCAGCTACAATTCACACAAAAATGTTCATGAGTGAATCCAAGCCACTTCTACAGTATATATCAATCCCTCAACCCTCCCAAACCACTAAAAGAGCAACAACAACTATTTCAAAGTATGCTAGCCACTAAAAAGCTATTGCATTTAAAGAAATAACGTGTAATGATTCAGTAAGCACTATTTGTATGAGATGTTTAATATAAAGCAGACTGTCATTTTTTAAAGGAGACATAGTGACATAGCATATAGACTTGCATTGAAAGAATGACAGTTATGTGTGATCCAGGTTAACTTGTAAAATTGTGAATGTTACTCTAATTATTTTATAACATTCCAATAATAACTTTTATATGTGTAATAAACTATATTTTTATACTTTGTTTATAACATAGCATAACTTTCCTCTGTATTGCATGCCAAGTGTACTATCAGTAGCAAGCATTTAGAACTATGTAATAACTGACAGTGGTTTAGAATGGAATTCACTATCTTTTGCTTATTCTCTAACTTGTATTCTTTGACATCTTAGCATATGATTCATAATACAATAATGATTTACTTTTAGACAGGAAGAAGTAGCCTGGACACTTCTTAGAAATTTCAGAACTCCAACAGCATCAGAAAAGAACTCATGACTTGAAATTGTTTCAAAAGCTGGTTTTCATGATAAGGACTTGAAAATGAACAGTCCATCAGTTACAATTCACAAAAAAATGCTGACAATTGAATCCAAGCCACCTCTACATTACACATCAAACCCTCGAAACCACTAAAGAAAACAACCCCAAAAAAATTCAAAGTATTTTAACCACTAAAAAAATATTGTATTTAAAGAACATTCAAAAATTCAGTAAGCACTATTTGTATGAGATCTTTACTGTAAAATAGACTGTCATTTTTTAAATGAGACATAGCATATAAGCTTGCATTAAAAAATGACAGTTGTATGCAATCTAGGTTTAACTTGTAACAGTGTGAATGTTACTCTGATTATATGATATAATTCCAAATAATAAGTTTTATATATGTAAAATTTATTTTTAGACTTTGTTTATAACATAGAATGTCATTCATGGGTGCTATGGCATGTCAAGTATACTATCAGTGCACAGTACTGGACCATTTTAAGAACTGAGAATGTAACTTAACATTCCTCTTTAGAGTCATTTTTTTGCATCTTGCATTACATGTAATAGTACTTTACTGAACTATGCCAAGATATCAGAAAGTATGCCACCTAACATAAATTTATTCATAATAATGATTAACTTTTAATAAAATAAATAGTTTAACCTTTTTATCTTTAAATGAAAATAAGTGTCTTTAATTGCATATATAACTAAAAGAATCAAACTCTAACATTTTAAAAAGGAACTAGTAACCATTTGAAGTAGGGAAATAAATACATAAATAAATAAATGATTTACCTTGAAAAAGTAATATTCTGCATCTGTTCATAAGTATTGAAGCACCTCTTTAAATTAATAAGAATTCATAACCAGAAATTACATTGATTTTAACTTGTCCTTCAGTTTTTTTTACCATTTTGTCTTTTATTAAAAATCTTTTGTTCCATTTCTCTTCAAAGAAATTGATAGATTCCAGGATATTTCTTCTGTTTCTTCTAAGAGTTTATTTTTCTGTATAAAGTCCATTGCATCTTCCAATGTGTTAAAAGTCTTCTTTCCTTCTGGAATGAGAATCCTTATTTTTTCTGAAAATAAGATTTGTGCTTTAATATTTTCTTTTAACAAGTGGCACACATGCTTTTTCTGATGTTGAGTAGTCACTGTCAAATCTTATTGTATTTTCTTTAATTTTAACTGGATAATTAGTCCATGCAGCTTTTAATGCTAAATCCTTATCATGACCAGAGGAAAATGTTATGATCATTGACCTTAGTGAAGTTTTTTTTAGATGAATTGGAAAGTGATCTATGCACCCTTTTGATGACAAAGGAAAAAGTGTCAGGCAGATTCAAAGTTTTAGGCAGCCAGGAATTGAATCATATTGTCTCTCTTCTTTTTCAGGAATCCCATAAATCCTGATGGCATTCCTTTTAGATCTGTTCTCTAAGTCTTCTATTTTTTTTTTGTTTTGTATCAGATGAAATTAGTGTTATTCTCATTTTCAAGTAATATTCTATTAAATCAGACATTACCTCTTCTATACTCCAGATTTGTGATGATTGTTGCTTAAGAGATTCACTCATCACTTCAACTTGTTTTTTAAATTCCTCTTTAAACTTGTCCATTTTTCTTTCTAATTTATCTATCTTTACAGATAACTCATTGCTGTTACTTAGTTTACCCTGTATGTCTTTTTTCATTGTACTGTCCTTTACAAAGGGCTTAGAGTATCTCATTCTGAGACAATTAGTTCTTTCTAGTTTTCTTGACAGGAAAAACCAATTAAAAGAGTCTCAAACTTGATATTTTTTGTAGTAAATCTTTCAGTAGATGTTCATTTATAAATCCATCAAATTTTGAAATGATCTGAATGTTTTAGTAAAAATCTTGTCAGAGATGGTAAAATGAAGCAGAGCTAAAAAAAAGTATTGTTAACTGCTCACCATCTTAGCCACACCCATATTAATGTCTTGAAATAATAGCTGCAGCACCCTATTAACAGAATTATTAGTTGGCAGATACCATAACTTGTTCGAAATTTGCTGTAAAATGGAACTGTGATATGTAACTATATTTACTAAATAATTTAATGTCTTAGCAGTTAAACTACTAGATGTTTATTTTTTTACCTCATTTATCCCGGAATTTCAAATCTGAATTTGATCTTTATCATGTGGTAATTTTGCATTTAGAACTTACCAGTTTGATTAGAAGTCAGCAAAGCAATAATAGCAGGATCAATTCTATGTGAATTAAATAAATTACTGCTAAAGCAGAATTATGAATTCTGTCAGCACTGCTGTTTGGCAATTAGTCAGTGCCCATAAGCATTTAAACAACTTGAATAGTATCTTAACATAGTGGAACTGCCCATTTTGAATCTGAACACCTGATCAGTTTATATCTCTTATTCTGAGTTGAGGGACTCTCTATAGTGTAATTGAAAAATTCTTCCACTAAAAATTAATAAAGAAAGATGTAAAGCTTCCATAGGAGATGTTTTTCTTTCATTCTTTTGTTTTCTTTTTAAGATGGAAACTAGTAATTTTAAAGATGAATCTGGAATACAGATTGGCTAAAGTAATAGTGATAGATAATGTTAAATACTTCTATCTATTAATTTGAAATGGTAGATATTACACTGTTTTTTCTTGTTGGCCTCTTTTTTTTGTATTCTATTCTGTCTTTTTTTTTCAGCACTTGGAAGAACTGGTGTGATCACTCTGGAAATATCTTGCAAAACACTCTGTACTGTAAGATTTATATGTTTATTTAATAAAGTAGATAACATAAAAATAAATATATGGTCTCTACAAAGGCAATATCTTCTTAGAGAATTGACAAAGTCAGAGAGTCTTATAAAGAGTAGGAATATTTATTTTTGTATATAGTACTGCTCTTCCTCAGTTGGAGAATCAAGGGGAATTGTTTTTCTTTTTACTCTCCTGAATCTTAAAAAACCTTGAGAAAGTTTGAGTTTATATTCTCTATCCATAGGCAAATGTAGGAGAGATAAAATTACCAGTGCATGAACTGGTTGTTAGAGTGCAGTCCTGTACTATATGCATGAACTTGTTGTTAGAGCGCAGTCCTGTACTATATTAAAATAGTGTTCAGGTTTTATAGTTAAAGAAAGGCAGCACCAAAAAGTGACTTTAATTACATATGTATGTGTTTTTAATTTGGTAACCAGTTAAGAGGAATATCCTTTTCAATTATGATCTGACCTCAAAGGAACAAAAAACACAAAGAAACAAAATGGCAAGTTTACAGTAAATATGACTTGATATATATTAGTTAAGAGCATTTACAGAGCGACATTTTACAGTAGTTCATTCAGTAGTAATTGTTTAGTATGAAGTATGATCCATTTCCTTCAAAGCAAGCAAATTTGGATTCATTCAGTAAATTCACTTTGAGTTTGGTTTTAACATTTTTGGGGGTCTGTTGCTTTCTTACCTCAGGTGGTAAATGATTTGTGCTATTTCTCCTGTATTTAATAGGTATGGACATATGGTGTTCATCCACAGTAGAAAAATCTGGATCCAATACAATTATGGGAGGGATGAAAGTAGGTGCCAACAATGATTCTCTTAAAGTCTTATACTTGGTCAACACAAAAATCAGACAAATGAGTGTTGATACTTTTTACAAATGACTTTCTATCCACATTTTTGTGGGTCATTTGAATGATACCAACTCCTAAGTATGATTCCTGCAATTGGTTGATTTGTTTTCTGTTTTGTTTTTTTTTCACTTTTGCTTAAGTCTTTACATTGTTGGCTCTATGAGACTGCTTTTGTTTCATGTTACATTTCTAATAATAAAAAATATCCTTTCTGATGTAAAAAAGTACTAGTTGTCTACAACAGTCACAATTCAGAATTGGTGTTAAGTGGTGAGGAAAGATTATGTCAAAAGCTGCATCATACAGAATGCAGACATAAGTACTCCCATGTTAATATAGGATGGAAAGCACTAATATTAATGCAAAGAACTGAAGAAAACTATCTGCAATACCATCAATGGCCTTCATATTGGTAAGGGTACAGCTAATATAAACTCTGTGAAAGAAGAGATTATAAAGTGAGTAGACCCAAACATTGCAATTTACAATTACACCAACCATCCCAGAAAGAGATTATTTCTTTTTTAGTGTATATTATTCTACTATTAATCAATATTGTCACTTTTGAGCAAAATGACTTCTCATCCTCCCCCCACAATACCCTGCTTTTCCTTCATTTTGACTTGCTGCCTCATAATGGTACAGTTAAAATTGCAAACTAATCTTCTTAACTACCCCACCCCATGTTTCAGCTGCACAATCATTTATACAGTAGACAATATTTTTCTCTGCCCAAGTCATTAAACAGCACTGGAAAATTACTACTAGTACTTCATTATCCATCTTAACGTCCTTTATATCTCCATGAAAGAGCTGTCTTTCAGTGGTAATTTCATATTGTCTAAACTAATGATTCTAAATATTGTAAACATTCTGAAAAATATCTGTAAAATTGTACAAACTCATTTTGCAATAAAATAGTTTGCCTAGTTTCTGTCAATAAATGAATATAAACTTTGATTTTCAAAAAATGTGTATTTCATTTTAACAAAATCATCACTTTTCAGAATGTATCTGAATTTTGTTGCTTTATTTTTAATAATGCATTCAGAGATTAGAGATTCCCTTTTTTGAATCCATTTAATTATCAGCATACTTTAATAGTGCTAAGGGTTATGAAGCAGAATGGCAACATATGTTGAACGGTAGAGTTAGATTAAGAATTTCTTAATTGTAAATTCCATAACTGATATTTAGATTCAAATAACTGTATAACAACCTATGTTCACAGCTGCAAATAAAAACAACACAACCATCAGTAAGCACCAGTGCCCTCTGAGAATACCCCAGAAGAAAAATACATCTATGATCAGAAGACAGAAACCTGAAGACTGTGGAATATGAAACAGATAAACAGAAAAGAAAAACAAGCTTTAGCAGCTGGGAATACTTCATAGATTTCTCGGGACTCTTTGTTTTACTGCCAGCACTCTCCCCAAGTCCCTACCCACATGAGTGAAATGAAAGTTGCAGGGCTCTAACCATTTAATACAATGCATACCCTAAGCAAAGCAGCTGTAGCTCCAGACATATGCTGTCATCACAATAACAGATTTTTTTCATAAAAATCCTGACTCCTGAATATACAAATACAGCATGCCTTTACTTGATAAGTATACCCAAGTGAAGCTGTGTTTATTGCATGCATATTAATGTGATACTGGCTTTGCCATTTATATCTTAGTACACTTGTTATATGTCTCTGTGTTGTATTTTAACATATTAAGAGAATATACTTTTGTTTCTGTGTTATTTATGAAATATAGGTTCAATGTTTCATTTTACAAAAATCAGTGATGATATAGCATATTGAACATGATAAATATTTTTGTTGTATGCATATCACCCTTAAATAAATACAACTATGGTTTTTAGATGTTACTTTAATAAAGGGTGCATTAAAATAAATATTTGTCATATATAATAACAGGAATTTTTAACCAATCTTTTCCTACTGGGCATAGTATAAGCACTGTGGCCATATTTCAAGACTTCCATATACAAAGTTAATTCCATTATTTTAAGGTTAAGCACTGCACAACAATGATAGCCTTCTAGAAACTGGACTATGTGCAGAACAATTGGTTTAATTGTGATGTTAGAGAGATATGTCACAGCTCAACATATGAGCTGAAATACAAGTTGACAAAAAAATCAGGTACGTATGCAGTGCATAGTTTATAGCTGACTTTAAAAAAAAAACAAAAGGTAAAGTCATAAAGTACAGAACTTTGAATGCTCAGTACCAACTGTGGGATACATCTGTAGCTAATGAGCAGTGTCATATCACTGAGCAAAATTAAGATAGTCCTGTACTAGAATTCAAATTCAAAATTCAAAGAATCTTTATTGTCATTTAGGACCACACAAGTGCAGCCTAAGTAAAATTACAAATATCAGCTCGTGAGAGAAATTCAGTGCAAATAACATTGATACAGCGGTATTAGAGAATAACATAAATGGAGTCACTTAAATATTTTTATTAATCTACAACCAGTTTAAACTTAAATATCAGTGCCCCTAGATGATCACAGGAATTCATAATGTTTTCATAAGTAGGAAGGAATCATGAAAAAGAAACAAAGACAGTAAAAATTCCAGAACAGTGTGATGATTTCTCCCACATCTGATACCTCTGCAAAAAAAGGATATAAAGAAAGCAAAGGACCAGTAAGTGAAACAAATGCAGCTGGGGAATGAAAAGAGTTTATGGGATAAAATAAACAGTTGCTTTGCCAGAAGTAAAATAAATAAATAATACAAGCCCTGTGTTTTATTTGAGAACTAATTATAAATTCCAACAAAGTGGCCAATCGTCTCACTACCATTTTCTGGCAGAATGAGTGTAAGCTTCAAAATACATTTGAATGTAAAAATGCCAGAACAGCTGAGAAGTCTTTATGCATTTTATTTTCAAAGTCCTCTGAAGTTCCTTTTCCAGGTCAACAAATGGCTTTATGAAATTGCAAAATACAAACAACCTGGATCATATGGTCTGTGCCTTAAGTTCTTAAGTCTTGTGATACCTTCACTGGAGTACCACTAAGGCATTCTGTCAAATTCTCTCTTAAATCTGCACAGTTTGCCATCAGTAAAAGATAACATGTTATAGCATTGCCAGGAGCAATACCTCATAATTAATAAAAAAATCCTTGAGACCCATATATCTTCATTGTCTTCTAACAAAATTCTGGAAAAAAAACCTGTGACTTTGCAGATCAAAGACCAGCTAAATTTCTGTGAGCTATCAAGTATTAAACAACATGATTTTTATATAGACCATACTAGTGTTGCAGCTGTATTGTCCCTAACTTGATAACTTTCATAAGGCCATGAATACAGATGAGCTAAATATAGTCATCTTTCTTGATTTGGTAAAAAAAACTAGTGACCACAAAAAATTACACTAAATGAGGATCATCGAGGATATAAAAGCAAATTTATTGAGTGCTTTGATCCCTCTTAGAAGACTTTATCAGATGAAGTCTCCCAAGAGAGACAAAAGTGCTCAATAAATTTGATTTCATATCCTTGATGAATCTCCTTTTGCGCTATTTTGTGGTTACTAGTTTTTCTCTTGTAGCACTTCACTGTTTGTTCTCATTCATTTTGTTACTCAGGGGTGACCTTGGGTACAGAAGATTGTTTGTGATTACTGACCATAAATAACCTCCCTTAGAGTCATGACTAAAGAGATGTCATGGGTATCTGCACATTGTCTCATTTTCTTCTCTCTGTTTTCCATTAATACAGCTAGAATGAGCCTCAATAAACAATATGAGATCTGCTATCCTGATAATTAGATACTTACTTTGGATAGCCATAAAAGCCCTAATAATATCTCTTTCAAAATGATCACCCATGTTAGTAAAGTCTGTTATCTACTGGCTGATCAAGGCCTGGGAGTGAATATTTCTAAAACCAAGACTTTATGTATTTGTAAAACATAACTAAACAAAAGTCCTAATGAAATAAATATGGGTATAGCTGTACTTCATACATCTTGTAAGAAGATTTTCATTAAAAAGCTCACCTTTACTTGTAAGTGTAGTTACATATGTCAAACAGACTGATGGTCTGAATAATTTTCTGCTCACTGCTAATCCTTTGTTTACAATGTTTTGAATTTGTGTTTTCAAATCATTTTTTTTTTAATTTGCATGTATATATCCAATCTAATTTTAGATGCAACAGATACCTTTGCATATAAAATTTATGAGGCATTAAAGTAAGACCCCATATGCAGTAGCTCAGGTGGATACAAAAGATCCCATGGTGCTTATTAAGAAGAGTAGTGGTAAGTCTCTGGTGTCATATTAAAATTCCATATAGACTGTATGAATACCACCCCAGGACTCCTCTGAAAAGAGTCCATTGGTGTAGTGGCACTAACCCAGTCAACAACAATTAAATAAATAACTAAATAAATGATCCTGCTGACTCTGTGTTGCATTATTTCCCCACATCTATGCAATGTTTATTTTATCAATATGCATTGTAGTGCAGTTCTTATGTAAAAAGCTAATGACTGTAAATGGGTCCTACTGGTCCAGGTCACCTATATGTAAAATAAAATAAATGCAAATACAAACAGAACCATTACATGTAAATGAAAATTGTTGGAGGTCATTTTACTTGTGCTGAACATCTCTGCAGGTACATATATACAGACAATGTCTATAGATTTAAGAAGCTGCAGGTGTTGTTTTTGTCTGTCTGTTCAGGTATTTGAGTGCTTGAAGGTATGGCCAATCACTACTAGGTTCCATTCAGCATTAATATCATATGACTGAACCATTTCCATTGGAATATAAGGACAGAGCCCAGGGTATGACCAAAGAAATAGACAACTGATTAGTGGCTCAGGTACATGATGTTGCTACCGAAAAGGAGGCCAAAATGACAAGGCTTTGCTTCCTGGTCAGTTTTCACTCTTCAGAATGGAGTAATATATTGGTAGGTTATGCTACTTTCTGCATCCTGATGGAGATTAGAATGCAGGACACATGCTGAGGATCAGGCAGTGAAAAGCTTTGGGTTAGCATAGTGGAGATACACTTGAGCATATATAATTGTTGGCTGTGGCCTTTAAAGTGATGCCATCTATAAGTGTTAAAGCCACCCAAGGAAAGCACAGCTTAGCCACAGTTGATGACTACAGCTTCTCCATTCCTTCACTGCAGTCAAGGTGGGCTGGCATAGTCTGATGACTATGACATCTTCTCATCTACAGGAACAGGACCCATGAGACAAAATGTTGTTCTGAGGTATCACCCAGTGTGATGGTACAGGAGAAGGGGAGCCACAGAGGAAACTTGGGATGGGAGTGAAATAAAGTCAGCACTACGTTGGACTAAAAAGAACATTGTAGGACTGATTAGGACATTATAGAGTGGCACAATACCAAGAACAAATGCTAAGCAAGATAGGAAAAATCATGCATGTGCAAAAAAAAATAATACATATAGTAATATATACTATGTAAACACTAGTTATTGAAGTGTAAATCCAAAGGACATTGCACACTATAGCAGAATGAACTATTGATGAGATTCCCAAGCCTCCTTCACAAAAATGGCACTGTATCAAGAGATATATAAGGCTTTTCTTACCTATAAGCATTGCATACCTTGTAATGTATTATAGGTGAGTGGCAGAATGTATATACATCTAATAGGTGTCATTTTTAAAATATTGTAAGAACAGTTACAGCAGCAGATCAACTCAAAACTCTTAAAGTGTGCTCATCTAATTATACCTGAGTATCTGAGTACCTGAGTCCCTTAACATGTACACTAACATAAAGGTAGTGATTGTGAAAATGCAAGGTGTGTGTGTGTGTGTGTGTGTGTGTGTGTGTGTGTGTGTGTGTGTGTGTGTGTGTGTGTGTGTGTCTAAATATATATACATGCACAGGTAGCCCTAGGCTTTGGCCAACTAGGCAGCCGCCAGGTGCCACTCTAGCAGGGGTGCTTTTCCAGAATTTTTTTTTATTTTTTTGTAGTGAAGAAATGGTTATCTTTAAAATGTGTTGAATGTGTTGAATGAAGACAGGAAAAAAGTAAGAAAAAAATGAAGAAAAACATAATCTTGATGTGTAGGAAGACCAGGATGGGGGAACTAGGTGGTGTAGGGGGTACTGTGGAGTCATTTTGCCTTAGGGCACCAGCTGACCAAAGGCCAGTCACATATACATGCATATATAAAAGAGCTTGTTTTGAATAAAATCTAAGCACATATCACAGTTAAAACAAGGACAAAGTAAAATTATATCACAAGTATTAAAAACATTATAAACAAGTACATTTGTACTGAGTACAAGAAAAAACTTTTCTCAGCTGTTAACCAGTTACAACAGCATGATTTCTTCATTTGCTTAATTACCCCCATTAATCCATTTCAGGTTCAGGGAGGAGCCAGAGCCTATATA
This sequence comes from Protopterus annectens, assembly GCF_019279795.1. Taxonomy (NCBI): domain Eukaryota; kingdom Metazoa; phylum Chordata; order Ceratodontiformes; family Protopteridae; genus Protopterus; species Protopterus annectens. Next base: position 873,219,744 of record NC_056734.1, read on the forward strand.
GGCATTCATTGGGCACAAATCAGGGAAAATAATCCTGGATTGGGTGCCAGCCCATTACAGGATGCATACGCTTACTCTGTAAGATGTGGAGTGTACACCTTCAGGCAAAGTGAAGGACTAGCAGTTCACCTATAGCACATCTTTGGGATGAGGGAAAGATCTGGAGCATTTGGCAAAATCCCACATGGACACAAAGCGACAATGCAGAAACCACAGGAGGCCATGCAGATGCCACACAGATGATAATGTAGCTGAGTATATCTGAGTGGAGAGCCAAATGCTGTGAGGCAGCAGTAGTAATGCTGATATGATGTGCCAACCATAAGGAGTATTTGGCAGCTGGCAAACTTAGGTGGTCGCTAAAATGTGAAGGGACTGCATATGATGTGATCTGTAATACACTGTTCTAAAGAATAGTTTAAAGACCTCATTATAAACCAAATTCTGTGCTAATTGAAAAAATAGAAGAAAAAAGTGAATGAAGTACATAAATGTTACAGGTTTAAGCTAATAGGCTAAAGTATTATTTATGCTACTGCCAAAAAAGCCTTACCTTGGTAGTAACTTACTATAATAAATGTAAAAATAGATTAATCCAAGCGTGAGCAATAGTGTAGGCTGGGCATTAATATGGTGAGAGATAATTAATTTGTTTTGGCAGTGGGTTGTTGTATTCACAGAGCTTTGGCATGGCAAAAAGTATAGGCGTGAAGGGAAACATTAGCTTCAGGGAACTTTGAATGGAAATGGACTGCATAATAAAAAAATCCAACAAGTAGGATAGCAGAGGAGGCAATAGGAGGTCAGTAGACAGAGTGGGGAGAAAGCCAGATATCAAGAGGACATGGATAGGGGATGAAAGAGAAGTACATGCATGATGTCGGATGTAGTATGATGAAAGGTGATAGTGACAAGAAGAAACAAAGCCGGGGTAGAGAGACAGGTACAGATTGGAGGGTCATCAGAAAAATGAATATCAAAGACAGTGTGTATATGTATGTAGTGAGGAGTTCCTGCATACTTTTCAAAATTTTTGTTCAAGAATTCTGGACATAGACAAAAACAATAGGGGCAAAATCAGAGACCATCTTTAAATATTTCTGTAGTTCACAAAAGTTCAAAGAACAACAGGTTTTGAATCAACATGCTTTCTTTGAATGAGAAGTATGAAGCTCTGATGCCTAGCATTATTCAGTTGTCTATGATCCTCACTGGTTTACTAGAAACTCAGTAGCAGGGTAAAGCAATATGAAGTAAAATCAGTGACATTCCTCAAAATCAGGGTGAATTGAGATGGTATAGTACCCTGCAAACATCTCCACTTCTTTGCTCAAGAATTCTGGACATAGCCATAATTAAATCTTGATCACTAGACATACACACACACGTAAACACACACACACACACACACACACACACACACACACACACACACACACACACACACACACACACACAATGGACTTTAGGTGTTCTTTCACACTTTTGCAATCCCAAGGCAAACTGGCCAGTGTAAGCATGTGCAGTGTGTGTGTGTGTGTGTGTGTGTGTGTGTGTGTGTGTGTGTGTGTGTGTTGGGGGTGTGTGGAGGGGGGTGATGCAATCTACTGTCATTCCATCAAGGACAAGTTCCCTATTTTTTTATCCAAGGTTGCCAGGATAGAATATTCAGGAACAGGATCCATGTTCCTGGGTAAGGACTAAACTAAACATGTATAAGCAACAGACAACTCAATTAAATTAAAGAAGTCTGAAACTAAAACTGAAGATGAACAGCTGTACATATTTCCTGAGAAAAAGCACGCATTAACTTTTATCCAATCTTACCAGTGCAAACCTTCATCCTTGGGTGGACTGCATCAGACACATATGCAATAGTGTGGTTTCCAGACTGATACATAACACTAATATTTTATAAGGAAGTATCTACAAATGTAAGAAGCATCATAGTGTAATTTGTGAAAGAAAAACTTTTTAAAATTCAGATGACTATTCACTGTAGCAGCAGACACTGCTATATAAGAAAGTCCTACAGGATATGTATGATCAGGTATCCCTCCTGTATCCTGCAACTTCATTTGTGGAGGTGGAGAGATCAAAGGTAATTTTCCACAACATGGAGGAAGCTGCAGAGTTCACAGGAAAAACAATGGATTAGTGAGAGATGGACAAAATGGGACATTTCAAAGTGCAAATATCCAACAGGGAGATAATGTGGAAATCAGGAAAATAAGACAACTCAGCATGCAGTGCCTAAAAAAGACTGATAACAGGGAAGTCAGCACATCAAGATGCAGATGACTACAACACTGTGTAGAAGGACAGGGGCCAGAGGCAGGACAAATCCCATTCCCATAAAGGGAAGTAAGATAAGAGGGAAGTGAAGGATATAGACTGCAGAATCCTTTATAAATGCATTCTATGAACACCTTCAGGAATACATGGATCATGCAATCCCAAATAAAACCAAGACCCAATCCTCCAAAGGCAGATGTCCTGTCTGGTGGACCCCAGCCATAAACAAACAATACAATAGAAGGAGGAAGCTACTACATGATAGAGCAAAATCCCAAAAAGGGAAGGCATCTCTGATCAGTATTAACAAAAAACTACGGGCACTCATAAAATCGTCTAAGGCCAGCTTTGAGAGAAAAATTGCACAGGACACTAAGGATAATCACAAGGCTTTCTTTAGTTATGTTAGGAACCTGGGTGGGAATTCCGAGATATGCTCAGAATTAGTCCAAAATGACAAAAAATGCACCGAACCCACAGACATTGCCAACATCCTAGCTGACAGGTTCAGCGCAAACTTCTCCTCCCCTCCCCACCAAAAGGGCAAATATCTATCCCAGCAGAGTGCTGTCCCCCTGACATCTCAGATGCTCAGGTATGAGATGCCCTCTCCAAAGCAAAAAACACATCATCAATGGGACCAGACAGTGTCCCGAGCTGCGTCCTACATGAACTCCAAGAAGAACTAAACCCAAACATAAAACTACTGTTCATTCTCAGCCTTACTACAGGATATGTACCCAAAGAGTGGCGTACAGCAACAGTGATCCCTCTCCACAAAGGTGGTGCCTCAACGTATCCTGGAAACTATCACCCCATAAGCCTGACTAGCTTGGTCTGCAAAGCTATGGAAAGGATCATCATGGACCTCATAAATAAAGATATTGGGGACCTACAGACACTGGATCCTACCCAGTTCGGCTTTGTTAAGGGCAGATCCTGCCTCTTAAACCTGGTTGATTTCTTTGAAACAGTCACCAAGGCTTTTGACGAGGGGAAGGTGGTCCACACAGCCTACCTGGACCTCACAAAAGCCTTCAATACAATACCCCACTCAGGCATTATAGATAAGCTCACCAGCTTAAATATAAACCCCTATGTCACTAGATGGGCTGCAAACTGGCTCAAGGATAGAACCCACATGGTTAGAATTGCTGGAGCCATGTCAGACTCCAAACCAGTTACAAGTGGCATCCCACAAGGCTCAGTCCTGGGACCTCTCTTGTTCGGTATATATTTCTCGGAGGTACAGGCCAACACAGAAGGACTGTGGCTGACCAAGTTCGCAGATGACTGCAAACTGGGCACCATAATCGACTCTCCAGCTGACACAAGCATCCTCCAAAAGGGCCTCATAGAAACAGACAACTGATGCCAGAGCCATGGCCTCAAGCTATACGCCAAAAAGTGTATAGTCATCCCCTTTGGCAAAAACAAAGTGCCCACAAATTACCACATAGGTGGTAATCCATTAAGTACAGAAGAAGTAATTAGGGACCTGGGGACCCAGGTTGATAGCAATCTCTCATTTGACAACCATGTGGCCAAAGTGGTTAGAAAAACATTCTATATAGCCCACCTAATTATGAAGGGATTCATATCTAGATCAGGAGAGGTCATTGTGCCTCTTTACTCATCCCTCATCAGGCCCATAATTGAGTACAATGCTCCTTTTGGGATGTACCTTACCAGACACCTGCAGCAACTGGAAAGACCCCAAAAGTACCTCACCAAGAGGATCAAAGGGCTCAAACAGATTCCATATGCTGCCCGGTTAAAGAAACTCCAGCTCTACTCAGTGGCATACCGCCTGCTCAGAGGCAATCTGTGCCTGACATATAAAGCCATGTCCAACCCGGAATTAATGGACATGCTGCACCTCAGAAAATCCAAATCCCATCGAGCTACGCGCTCAAGAGACTTGAACCTCAGCATTGAAATAAATAGGACATGCTGGAGGGACAGATTCATAACCCAGAGGCTCCCTTCACTCTGGAATAAAATCCCAGTCCAGGTTAGGCAGAGTCCCTCATTGACTCTCTTCAAGAGGAATCTTGATGAGTGGATGGGAGATCATAGGTTTACCCCGGGTATCACTTCTGTGTCACTGTTAGACAGAGGCACAGTATACTAACCTCAAAAAAGGGCATATCAAAATTAATTTAAAATGGGTGGCAAAAGCCAAACACACTGGCTAGGCTTATAAATGACCTAGGGCAGATAGCCTAGTATGAACCTATGAACCTATGAAAGATAGTAAGGCAGTGAAAAAGCAAAGAAATTGGTGAGACAGCAGGACTCGATCAGAGAGAAAAGACTATGTATGAAGAATGTACTGAGCAAAGATACAATAGGTCCTAGAGGTAGAAAAGGATAGAAACTTCACAATAGAAGTCCTGTATAGCAAGTTTCAAGATATGCTCAGAGATCTTCTCCAGATTGTCTGACACGGTTGATGGGCTCTGCTGGTCACCTAGATGACCGAGGAAGATAAGCTAGAGTCTAAAGGCTGTATGATGGCTAGTAGCTAGAAATTAATCATGTGTGTGGAGTTGATTCAGGCATCAACTATGAGCGTCTGATGGGCAAATGTGGGCATTGACACTTTTCCATTAGCAATGCTATAATTATTAGTATATCTTGCACTGTGTTCACTAGACCTTACTAAGAGCCATTGCTGTTACTGCTAGAGTTACTACTGCAAAGTACATGAGGCTGACATTTGTCAGTTTTACTGTATGCTGTGATTAAAAAGGGCAACATAAACATAACAGTAATAAACATTTGCATTTGCAGGAGTACAGAAGTAAAGATATGGCCACGTATTTTACTTAGGAGACAGTAGAACTGTCTTGGCAGGCAGGCAGCAAATCTGCATAAAGAGGACAGTTAATGGAGAGAGAAGGTTGAATAAAGTGGAGGATAGTGAGTGTACTGCAGGAAAAGAAGGAGCGATTAGGGGAGGAAAAGAAAAGTAAATGATACGGGGTCATTGGTGTGGAGTAGGGGAACAAAGGAGAAAGAAGACTGACAGCCAAAATAGATTTTGGATACATCACATGAAGAAACAAAATTAATATGGAAAGGGGAATTTTGGTGGCTAAGAAGAGAAGGGAACCCAAGGAGTATATTACGACTGTTTAACTAGAGAAAAGAAGGGGGTTGGTGATGCAATTGAAGGTTTAAGATGAGCAAGTGATAAGTGATAACATGAAGAAAAATATTAGGGTGGCTTTTATGAAATATTACAGCAGACTATATAGTTTGGAAACAAAAGGAGGCTGTGAGGGAGTGGTGATATGACGTGGCTGAGGAACAGAAACTGAGCAATGATCAAGTGGAAGATTTGGACAAAGACATCATTGGAACTGAGGTGAAACAACTCATGCAATACTAAACGCATTGCAAAAGAATGAAAAAAGCACTGCCAAAAATGAGTGGCAATAGATGAAGTTCCCTTATACCTACAGATCTATAAAAGTTAATGAAGATTTTTTAGTAAAATTAGTTGAGAGAATGTTCCTTTCATTAGTCAAAATGAAGCAAAATGGATTTGTAATGGGTAAAATTATTGCAAGCAGCTAGTAGTGGAGATTGATGGCCATTTTAAGATAAGTTTGTGGGGCTGGATCCAAGAAGGCATTGTGTTGTTTGATACTGGGAAATTTATTGATACTGTGCCCTAGAGTTTCCTATGAGAATACCTAGAGATAAGAAGGTATGGAGAGATATTTTTCAGTGGGCATGATTGTTATAGACAAACCATTCTTTTAGATTGTCAGTAAATAATGGCCTTTAATAACAAGATTGCATAGGGAGGGATCACAGAAAAAGTTGTTCACTGTCACTGTTTTTTTTTTATTATCTTAATTGCGAAGCTAGTCTTTAGGGACAGGAGGTTTTTGGCTCATAAACATAAAGAGAGGGAACAGTCTTTTTAATGTTTTGGATGACTGCCTATTAATGAGAAGTAATGCAGAATCAATATTGGATTGAGTTCTGGAGATATTCAGAGAATTTGATCAGATGTCTGGTTTACAATGTAATGAAGCCAAATAATCATAGACTATGGGGGGAATAGAGCAGATACTGTATGGACATCAAGGATTACATCACATATGTTCTACTTGCATAGAAATATCCCTACTTTGGGACAAAGGCAGGAAGTGATGAAGATTCAGTCAATGATTGATGTGTAGACGGTAGATATTACACACATTGAAACCAAAGAGCAGGAGCACAATATTTCAACCTCTATTGATCATTGTATCGTCAATAGTATGTGTAAAAAGGGAGATACAGAGAATATAGTTATTGAACACAATGATTTAAAAGTATTTAATTATACCAATTTTAATATTAAGGAAGAACATTTTTTCCCTTTTTTCCATTTTTCCCTTTTTAAGAAAGGTATGAAATATATACCTACAGTAACATTTAATTTAGTAGATACTATTACTGAGGTTAAATTATTCTGCCGTAGGCTAAATTTGGCTATTACTTTACAAAATAAATTCGAGCAGTTACCATCTAATGATCTGAGGAAAAAAAGTACTTTTATACCTATTGCTCACAAGAAAGTGACTAGTTTTGAGGAACTAATCTGTCATGATATTTATAGATATAACAAAATGAATAAGGAATGTGAAAATATGGATAACTTAAATGTGAATGAGAGGAATTCTTTGGTAGAATTAATGAGAAATAAAGAAATACGGGTTATGAAACCTGACAAGGGAGCAAGGATAGTCCTCTATAACACTATGAACTATATAAATAAGGTACAAAGTATTTTAATGGAAACAGGTAATTATTAAATTATATCCCTTAATGAGATTAACATAGGATATCATAAAATAGATTTAGCATTAGAGGAATACCTTGTGGACAATATGATTACATTAGAGACATACAATTTTCTTAAGGTTGAGTTTCCTGTATTAGCTATGATAGTATGTATACCCAAAATACATAAGGATATTAATAATCCCCCATTCTGCCCTATTATATTGGGTAGTAAATCTAAGACATTTAAAATAGGGGTAGCCATAGATAGATGGGTCAAACATATATATGCTAACACACCACATCTTGTTAAGGATTCATGGATGTTTTTGTCCCATCTTACTCCTGATATTTGGAAAATAAATTTGATTTATATCACTATAGACGTAATTGATCTTTTCTCATGCATCCCTAGAACACAAGGTTTGGAGGACTTTTGTGACAGTTTGAGAAGATATTCCCATTTAAGTTGGGACCGTATTAATTTAATTACGGATATGATGGGATTGGTATTGGAGAATAACTACATATATTTTGAAGGGGAACACTACAATCAGACCAAAGGGGTGGCAATGGGGGCATCATGTGTCCCCATATTTACCAACATGGTCATGCTGGAATGGGAGAACCAGCACTTATTTGGTAGTGTTTATTATCAATATGTAGTGTATTATACAAGATTTGTGGATGATATATTCCTGTTATGGGATGGGCCAGAAGAGCTTATTAATGATTTTATAGATTATTTAAATCTATCTAGTAGCTTTTTGAAATTCACCCACAAAGTCAGTACAAATGGCATTGCCTATCTTGATACATTTATTAGACATACAGGTACTGGATTTCAATCTGAAATACACAGGAAGGAAACATTCTCCAATAGATACTTGGAATATACCAGCAACCACCCCAGACATATATTAAAAAATATTTTTAAAAGTCAGTGCATACTGGCGGCTAGAATGTCCTCCAGTTATGAAGTAATGGTAAATGAAATACAAAATATTAGAGTTATGTTTGTTAATAGAGGCTACCCTATACCATTACTGGATGAGATTTTGTCTTATGTTATTAAAGAATGAGGAAAAAATACCCACCAATTTTGGGTACTGTATTGAATAGTAATATAACTCGAGCTAATAATATAGTGGAATCTGATTTTAATAAAGTGTGTGTATTGACTTATTCCCCTAATGTGAATGAGATTAAGAATATTATAAACAAACATTGGAAGACCCTGATAGTTGATGACAAAGTAAAAAAGGAAGTAGGAGAAAGACCATGTTTTGTATACAAAATGGGTATGAACATTAAGAAGTTGATTGAGAGAATGACAAAGAATATTGGTGGTAACAGTTTGAGTATTAATACTAGAAAATGTGGTTCCTGTAAACAGTGTTTTGCCATTAATGAAGTCACAGGGTGTAAACTGGATGACATTAATAAAACTTATGTGAAGTTTAGAAAAGGAAATTGTAACAGTAAAAATATGGTATATCTAGCTAAGTGTACATCATGTACAGCCTTTTACATAGGAAAAACTGAAAGGCAGTTTAGGAAACGTATATATGAGCATATGTACAGGATTAAGGTTAAAGACAAGAAGAATGCACTGTATAGACCTATTAGTAATAGTGGAGAGACCCATAGCTTTAAATTTGTCATAATAGATCATGTTAATATGTCTCCTCGGGGGGGGGGGCAATTACAAAGCACTCTTAGGTAAAAGGGACAGTGCATGGCAAATCTTGACAGATGCTACAAAAAATCCTGGCATTAATGATTTCATATCTATAAAACCCTTCCTGCAGTTATCATAGATTATGTATATTTTTTATTGTTACAATTGATGTAGTTAGTATTTATATTTATGTTTTTTTGAATATTGTTTTTTATAAAATGTTTCATAAGTTTTAAATTTTACATTATATTGCAAACAGTATGAATTATAGATAGATTAAGATAGTTCAGTTAGAATGGTGTTTTAATTTAGGCTATTATATATACGTTTTAAGTCTTTTGTATATATGTTTTATAGTTGTTTAGTAAGTAAATTAGGTGAAATATGAAGATATTGGTATTGTATGAGTTATAATTAAGACACATGCACTGGCACTTTAAATTAACTCATTTCAATATGAGTTAAGCGTTCTTTTTAAAAAAAGTGGCGCCAAAAAGTTTTTAAAAGGGTACTGTTTTTACTGGTTCAGTGTTCTGAGGAAGTCTGCACATAGCAGATTAAAGCACTTAACAATCTGTTTATTTCGATCCATGCTTGTCTGTTTTTAATAGAAAAAATTGTCATCATCCTTGTTCGAGTCCAGTTTCACTTTTTGTCTGGTCAAGCATAGTGGAGACGGACGTGCCGTTTCATAGGGGATATTCCTGAATACAAAAGTGCTGACGTTATGGGTAAGATGGAACAGAGATTATTTACATTGTTTGGAATTGTGAAAGAGCCAAACTGGATTTGTATGGGCTCAGGGGATGTTATATGATATCTTTGAGAGGGGTCCTTCTAAATACTGGCAGGGGGATTCAATAAACTCCATGTAGGCTTCACACAGAGCCTACATGGAGTTTGTGTGTTAGCATGATGGTGTGCAGCACACAACACCATGCAATGCATATTAATGAGGCATGGCACTCCTAAGCTAGGTTTCCTGGCTTGGAACAATGTTGCTGGCTGCAAAACCTGTTAAGTGAATGTGGATAGCAATTCTGTGTAAGGCAGAGCACCTATTCTAACTCCAGTACCCTCCCAGACACTTTAAGTGACCATCTACCAGCATATACCTTTAGGACTTCCTCCTACTCTCCTAAAACCCATAACTACAAAACCTGTCACAATTTAATCAACTTCAATCAACAACTCATTGCTAAAATAATAAAATCCTGAAAGTGGTCAATGCTAAAAGCACTACCCCTAGAGGATGCAGTTAACTACTTCAACAAACTATTCTTAGATACCCTTAACAACCTAGCTTCACTTCATACCAAGTGAACCAAAGTCAATTATTCACCTTGGCTTACAAAGTCAACAAAACAATTACTAGTAAATTTGGACAAAGAATGGAAGGAATGGCAAAAAAACATAAATGAATTAACCTTACAAACTTACAGGAGTTACGTAATAAAGCAAATAGATCTATAGCCACTGATAAGAAGCAGTATTTTACACAGCAATTATTTGACCACAAAAAACAACCCAAAAAATTTGGGCCACCATCTCAGTATTGATCACCCCTACATGTTTTATAGAAAGTATAGCCAGCTCAGCTAATGATCCTAACAACCCCTTAGTACAAATTCCACAACTAACCCCAACCTTAACTTATCATTCCCTAAAATGTTTTCCAAACATATCGCTTCCACTCCACTCTCATCCCAAAGCACCCCACCTATATCTTCCAACTACATATGGTGCTTACTACATAAAATAAAACCCTCCTCTCTTTCTGCTGACAACCTCCCATCTGAATACTTAAAACTTACAGGTGATGCTATTGCCTACCCAGTTAGTATTCTCATAAATAGATCCATTGCAGAATGTTACGTCCCCTCCCTCTGGAAAAAAATCAGTTATAACCCCCTTACATAAAGGAGAAAAATCTAATGAACTGTAACTATTGCCCTATCTCCATTCTGTCTCATCTCTCTAAAATTCTAGAAAAATGTGTGTATAAAAAACTACTTGACCACCTTAATCATAACCATCTCCTTACTTTTACCCAACATGACTTCAGACCAGAAAATAGCACAATAACTGCTTTTATATTCTTTACTGATACAATTAACAAAGCTAGATACTCCAGCCAACTAACCTCAGCAATATTTCTTGACCTATAAAAGCATTTGACACTGTCTCACACCACAAACTTTTACAGTAACTTTCCTCCCTTGGCCTTACTCAAGCCTCTCAACAGTGGTTTTCCAGCTAATAGACAGCAATAAATAAAATGGCAAGGCACTTTCTCACAATATCTAACCAATAAAACAGGAGTTCCCCAAAGCTCTATCCTTGGACCCCTTCTATTTAACATCATCATCAATAACCTACATACTGCTTCTTGTCAAAGCTCCCTCATCTAATATTCCTACAATTCAACTCTTATTTCCTCCTCCAATAATATTACTCACCTTAGACAAATAACCCAAACTGCCTGCTCATCCATTGAATCCTGGCTCAACAATACACAGCTTTTACTCAACCCTAACACAACCAGACTACTTCTTTTTACACCAAAAGCGCTCTCAACTGACTTCAAAATATATTCTCTTAATAATGCAGAAATAGAAGTGGTCCCATATACCAAACTATTAGGGTTGACAATATACAATAAAATTACCTTTGACCTCCATATATATAATGCCATCAAAAATAACACACCATAAACTAGGAATGCTTTATCGGCACAAAAATGTTTGGCTTCAGCCAGCAAAATAACATTGGCCTCTACATACTTGCTATCTTCTTTACTATATGTTGCCCCCATACTAACCTACCTTCAAACTACACAAAAATACAAGCTTGAATTCTTTTACAATAAAACCACGAAATTTGCAAAAGGATTACCATTCTATAAATATCATTGTACGTCTCTTAGTTCCCTTAACAGGCTTGAACTTCCCCATATCTTAAGTACCTTCAACTGACAGTGGCCCATAAAATTATCTATAATTCTGAAACCTGTCCTGCCATAAATTCTATACTCCAAGTCTTTATACTTAATTGAGCCCTATGGCCTGAAGACAAGCAACCTTTAACTCTATATAAACCAAACAAAAAAGCCTGACAATGTTTGTACTCTTACTCAGTAACCAACTTATGGAACACATTACCCCTTGATATTAGAACTTCCTTAAACCTCAAAAAATTCTAATTTAAATTAAAAGAATTCTTACTCAAGTCAAGTATCTGTCGCTGTTCAAAAACAAGTTAAATCCCACTCACTTTTACTTGACTCTACTTCTCCACTTTTCTCTTCCTTCTTTTTCCCCTGATATCCTCCTTCATTTACCTTAGCTAACCTTTTTCCTCTCCCCAACTACTACTAATCTAAGTACACAGACTGCAGAACACAGTACTTTAAAAGTGCCACAGCAAAAGTCTGTCTTGAAGTGCATCAGACAACACTTTATAGCTGATGACATCAGCAGTGTCTGTTGAGAAGATAGTGCCCCACATGCTGGTGTAAAATGCTCGCTCTGTAATGTCAAGGAAAAGCTCTTTCTCACACACACACACACACACACACACACACACACACACACACACACACACACACACACACACACACACACACACACAAACACACACAGTTGACTGCAGTGAGAATAGAACCCCTACCTAAGTACATAAACTACAAAACACATTAATTAAGGCAAGTTCCATGACATAAGTCTTAGTTCTATGAGAGTTGAGGTGAACTTATAGTAGATGAAAGCAGCAGTCCATGTGGAGGACAAACAGGTTGGGAGGCCTGCCTAAGCACATAGCACCATAGGTTCATATAAGGATACTAGATTAATAGCACCAGGGAGTTTACACATCTGGGTTCTAAACTCCCTATTGCTATAAGAATACTAGCCTAATAGCACCAGGGAGTTTAGAACCCAGCTGTGTAAAAACACAAGTACCCTTAGAACATAGCTGGATGGTAGTTTTTAGCAGACTGTCTTTGTGAGCAGAACCCACTGGCCCTGTCTATGACAGACATAGTTGCCAACCCAGAGGTGACTTTACAATCACCCAACCAGTTGTCAAGGTTGTGCTTGAACAGGGTCATTGTGGAGCACTGCTTCATATGCAATGGGAGCCTATTACAGAGGAGTGTGAATTGTTGTGGGATATATCTGTCTCCAGCATGTTCTGTTTAGGTCACAGGCTAGGTTGAGAACCCTGGGGCAAATTATTGCTGTCCTATTTGAATTGCAAATGTCCCTTATTTTCAGAAGGGCAGGGTCTGAGACTGCTCTGCAGGGCAGTGATAGGTCACCTCTCAGCAGCCTGCATGATACCGAGTACAGTGATAGGTGTGTCGGTCTTTCTATGTTTGTCATGTTTTGAGGCCTGGGAGTCACTGTGTTCTCCCCAATTGCTGCAACTGTCTGGTGAGGTACAGAGAGATGTGAGTATTGTGCTCCATTATTGCTGTGAAAATGGTATAACTACCCTGGTCTTGAATTCGATATCTATATGTATTATGTGTGCAATGCAGATTGTGCGTGTAACCACTATGGGCAAATAATGATGAAAGTGTAAATTGCTATCAAAATGTGTTCTCAAGTCTCACAGCACTGTGTTTGAGCTTAGAAGGCTACTATGTATATCATAATTAACAGGGATACTTCATTAACAAAGGTGACAAAGATTCATTGTATGCTTAAAGTTCAGTCTGTGAGTTTGTCACCAAACAACAGTCTTTGTCAGCCCCTACTGTAATATGTCACCATCACTGGGGGACTTCATATGAGTGTGTCCAGTTAACAGCCATCTATAAACTAGATAAACCACAGGCCATCTACTGTTGCCTGTGCTTCAGAGAAGTATTTCCCAAACAGTTGAAGGCACAGCACAGATTATTGCAATATTCCACTGGTGAGTAGGCTAGTGGTGAAGGTGCATTTTCCAATGTTGAGAGTGTGTGTTCTGTTGTTGAACCAGTTGTCTATCCATTTATTATTGTATGGCTTAATTCCTGGATAGGAGATCTTTACTATGGCACATGAATGGAAGATAGTGTCAAAGGCCTTGGATAACTCATCAAAGGTGGTATGCCCTGTTATCCCTCATCCAGGTCTTTGTTGTCAGTATACAAGAAGTCCACAAGTGTCAATAAGCAAGATCTACCCTTGACATAACTAAAACAGGTAGGGTTGAGTGTGTTGAAGGTCACCTATGTCCCTGTGGATATGGTCCATGCTGATTCCTGCACTAGTCTTGCAGATAATGCTTTTTAACCAACAAACACAGATAAAACCAGTAATGTAAAGAAAATGAACACTGGCCTGTGAAACTGGGTAAAATGTTTAATTAGCGTTTTCATCTGTTGTTATACTTGACTTCTTCAGATCAAAACAGGAATTATTCATACATCACTTCTTTTTATTGCAAGGCTAAGTCACATGTGATTAAAGCAAAATGCACCTAAAAATCACTGTTTTAGTTGTTATTACACATAGTTAAATTTCACCTTATAAAAATGCATTAAAACCATACTTCTTTATTTACATATTGCATGTAGCCCATCAGCCACAATCTCAAAATTAAAATAAAGTGCAATCCGAAATACATTTCCACAAAAATAAATAATGTACTAAAAATAAGCAAATTTTACTGTGTTGTCATAGGAATATACATGTGTGCCCTCGCCCTAAAAATAAAATTCAGCTTTTAATTTTAAATAGCTGGAGAGGGAAACTACATAATTTAATACGGGCGGGTTAGTGGCATCCACTCTAAGTTGCCGTATGAATTCTTTAAATTCTAGAAACAATTCCTTTGCCCCCCCCCCCACTATCAGGTACTATTTGATAAAATGGCTACAATTTTGAACGTGATCTGGGTTCAAGATAGTATGTACAGCCAATACACTCTTTACAGATAATACTTTTTAGTAATATGGGTCAACAGTTGTACTTTGGCATGTTACGAGATTGATGTGCATTGCACAGCACACAGCATTTTATATTAAATTTTGTAGTGTGGTTGATAGACCTGTCGAAAAAGTACTGAGACCCCAAGGTTGTACTTCGAGGGTGCCAACACATGGATATATTTTTAATATGTGACATATAGTTAGATAGAGCTCTCAGTTTGTAATGTTTCTACATGTAATTTCATGTCATACAAAGGAAACAGACAATAAACAGCAGTAATACAGGATAATGCATACATTTCCATAATATGGCAAGCAACAGGTTTGTGCAACTGTTAGTAAAGTGCATGCACATGCAAGATACACGTTTGTGCACTGTGAGCTGCATTGCTAACATCTGACAGTACTGAGTCTCTGTAATGCACCTGCTACTTAACTGACCATGTGGCAGGATGTGTTAATGTAGTTAATGCAGTGATACATTCTTCTTTTGGGGCCGGATGGTACTGGGTTCGAATACAGATGTATAACATACTTTAAAATACTTTTCATTATAGAGTAATAATGCAATGACATGAATTGTTTCTATGACATGAGTTGCTATGTGTTGGCATAGAACAGCAGTGTTAAGTGGCATTGCATGGGGTAACCACACCTGCTGCCCCCAGTCAGCACTGGTGTTTGAAGTGCACCTCCACTCAAACATGGAGCCCAAAACAGTGAAGAAAAACATTGCTATTCCAGCATTGCTAAAGTCTGACAGTTAGTATTGAGTCTCTGGACTACACCAGCTACTTACTAGACTCTGTGGCAACAAGTGTTAATGCAGTTAATGCATAAATACATTTATTTTTGAACCCAGATTGTACTGGGTTTGAATACAACTGTAATTAATATTTTTGACTACATTCGTATTACCTTTGCTGCGCATTGGTGTGCTATGCACATCATTGCACAATAATTCATTAAAGAAAAGAAGGGGGACGATAGGACAGTGGTGAAGTGGGGATCAATAAGGGGGAAGAACAAATGGAAAGCAGTAAAGGAATGTGCAGGAGGGAGATAGGAAAGAACCATAGCTGTCTATTTCTTCAACAGTAAAAACTGATAATATATGCAGAATATTAGCTTAATTTGGACTGCCACCTCCAGAGAGAGGGGTAATCACAACACACTCATGTTGTATAGCAAATTGGATTGAATCAAGTATGTCAAGAAGGCATGTGTGTGAAATGGAGAGCTATGTATAGGGCAATTTATTTATTTTTTTTGTGGGACAGGTGACTATTTATTTTTGTGAGAGAGTGACAGAGAGAGAGAGAGAGAGAGAGAGAGAGAGGAATGTTGGGGAAGGGACATAGGTATGTCTGGGTCTGGTATGTTGGGTAGGTGAGGAAGTGATTGCAGACACGCAAGGCAAACAAGACAAGAGACAAAGACATTGATGGACATAAGAGGTCGTTGGACACCATAGATGGGGTGAGGGTGGCGACATCAAGCAGCTATGGTCATCAAGCTGGGTGACAGTGAGAATTGAGCTCTCACCCACATAACTGTCATCACTGTCACCTCACTTTGCCACTGGCTGGAGCGCTTGATGTCTCCTTCTATTCCTCCTAGGTACTACATAAAATGAGGGAAAGCAGCCTCTGCAGCCAGCATAGGTGTGCATCAGTATTGCAGCGCACAACCCTACTCACCATCCTTGGCAACTCACTGCAGATGATAAACTCACCACCTCTGCAACTTCTCCCAAAGGGAACCAGTGGAGTCTCCTCTGGGGCAAGACTACCTGATCGGGCAGGTTTTGCAGAGGCAGCAGAAGTGGTGCAGCCAAGATGGCTTCCAGATGTACTGGGAAATGGTGCCATAGCTGGTGGAGTGGGGGAAAGTGGACCTAGTGAGTTAGGGCTACCCTGCTGTGCTGTGGAGCATTTCATGATGTGGTACGCAGGGCTGACATGGACGCATTTTGATGACGTAATAAAATAAAACAAAAAAAATAAATAAATAAATAAAATAGAATAAAAAATGAAAGATAAGGTTGGCATGAGAGAAAAAAGGAGATAATATTAGCACCGTCATATGTGACAAACAATGCATTAATACAACTATTTGACTGTATTAACCTTTACTCTTAAGACTACCACCCACTAACAGATTACTTTTACTTTTAAGACTACCAGCTCCTATCAGATGCACACTATACTACAGATTGCAGCAAGTACTCCTTTACATGCGCATACATTGCACATGTGCGTGTTACTATTATACCAACTGCAGTTTACAGCAGGGTATGTGTGCCGCTGGTATAGAACTTTTACTTTAAACTTTTAAGTTACACATAATTGATTGAAGAAGTAACAGTACTGTATATATGGGACGTGTGGTATTTGAATGCACAACCTCTGACTAAAGTCTATTATTGTACTCTTGGTTTGTGCTACAGACTAATATATGCATACTTGCTTTTACAGTTGAGATATGCATGCTCAATTTGATACAACTCTATAAAATGCCAAAAAAAGCTATCTTTAACTTTTAATGCTACAACAACGCAACTCTTCTGCTGCATATATACTACATGTCTCCCGCATCCTCATAAACCTACCATCATGGGTCCTAACACTGACCTCCCTTTCTTTGGTAGCTGTGGAAAAAAAAACAGAACAGAATAGAATACCATTATGAATGCCAGCTTTGTCTATATTTAGCGTTTAAGTCTTACAAATGCTCTCTGTGATTGATACTTACACAGGTGTGGGATGCCTGGAGTCCTAAATTCCCTGATCCAATGGTCGAGGGTATCTCTCTTCCTCCTCTGGTGGTCAATATAGTGATGCCTACATTGTTCACCAGTGTGGGGGATACTGGTGGCACTGGTTAAAGCTCAGTCCAAAATATACCAAGCCTTTGACTTATACTCAGACCCAGAATAGTCCCCCTGCAGTAGCCTGGCACTGTGGTGCTTCACTAGGAATCCAACAAAAATATTCTCTATATCTCTGGGGATTGTGAATGTACTCCCTCTTCTTGTGTGGAGTATGAATATTTTCTCTTTTTCTAAGTGCAGTGTGAATGAACTACTTGTCTCTGTGTGGAGTGTGAATGTACTCCCTATCTCTTTGTGGATTGTGAATATACTCCCTATCCTTGTGTGGAGTATAACTATACTTACTTTCCCTGTATGTGGTGTGAATATACTCCCTGTCTCTGTGTGGAGTATGAATAAACTCCCTGCCACTGTACAGAGTGGGAATATATTCCCTTTCTCTCTAAAGAGATGAATGTACTCCCTGTCTCCGTGCACAGTGTGATTATTAGACCTGTCCACATGTGGAATGTGAATGTACTCTCTGCCACTGTGTGAAGTGTGAATGCACACGCTGTCCCATTGTGGTGTATGAATGCATTCCCTGTTATTGTATGGAGTGTGAGTATACACCCTGTCACTTAGTGGATTATAAATGAACTCCTTATCCCTGTGTGGAGTATGAATATACTCCATGTTCTTGTATTGATTGCTTAATGTACTCCCTGTCACTCTGTGTAATGTGAATGGACTTCCTGTCCCCATGTGGTTTTGGAATGTACTCCTTGTCTATGTGTGGAGGGTGTATGTACCTCCTATCTCTGTGTTTAATCTGAATGTACTCCCTGTCTATGTGTGTAGTGTGAATATACTCCATATGCCTGTGTGGAGTGTGAAAGTTCTCCCTCTGTCTGCATGGAGTATGAATGTACTTGTTGTCCCTATATAGAGTATGAATGTACTCCCTGTCTCTGTGTAGAGTGTGTATATAATCCCTGTCTAAGTGTGGAGGGTAAATGTAGTCCCTGTCTCTGTGCATAGTGGTAATATACTGCCTGTCCCTGTGTGGAGTGTGAAGGTACTTCCTGTCTCTGTGTGGAGTGTGAATGGTCTCCCTATTCTTGTTTGGAGAATAAATGTATTCCCTTTCCTGTGTGGAGTGTGAATACACTCCAACTCCCTGTGTGGATTGTGAATGCACTCCTTATATTTGTGAGGAGTATGAATTCACTGTCTTTACCTGTGCGGAGTTTTAATGTACCCCTTGTCTCTGTGAAGAGTGTGAATGAACTCCATGTTACTGTGTGGAGTTTGAATATACTCCATGTCTCTGTGTGGAATGTGAATGTACTCCCCATCCATGTGAGGAGTATTAATGTACTCCCTTTCTCTGTGTAGAGTGTGAATGTCCTCCCTGCCTCTATGTGGAGTATTAATATACTCCCTTTCCCTGTGTGGAGTGTGAATGTATTCCCAGTCCCTGTGTGGAGTGTGAATGTACTCCAAATGTTTGTGCGGTGTGTGAATGTACTCCCAATCTTTGTGTGTAGTATGAATGTACCTTTTTTCTAAGTGTAGAATGTGAAGTACTCCCTCTCTTTCTGTGGAGTGTGAATGTACTCCATGCCTCTGTGTTGAGTGTGAAAGTAGTCCCTATCTTTGTGTGGAGTGTGAATATACTACCTTCCCCTGTGTGGAGTGTGAGTGTACACCCTATCTTTGTGTGGAGTATAAATGCACCCTCTTTCTTAGTGTGGAGTGTGAATGTACTCCCTATCTCAGTGTGCAGTATGAATGTACTGTTTGTCCCTGTGTGGAGAATGAATGTACTCAAAGTCTCTGTGTCTAGTGTGAATATACTCCCTGTCTATGTGTGGAGTATGAATGCACTCCATGTCACTGTGTGGAATGTGAGTGTATTCTCTGTCCCTGGGTGCAATGTGAATATACTCCCTTTCCCTTTGTGGAATGTGAATGTACTCCCTGTCAATGTGTGGACTGCAAATGTATTCCATTTCTTTGTGTGGAGTGAGAATGTATTCCCTATCCTTGTGTGGAGCATGAATGTACTCTCTATCATTGTGTGGAGTATGAATGTCCACCCTGTCGTGGGTGGAGTATGAATGTACTCCCTTTCCCTGTGTAGGGTGTGAATGTACTCCTTGTCCCTGTGTGGAGTGTGACTGCACTCCATGTTTCTGTGTGGAGTGTGAATTTACTGCCTTCGTGTGGAGTGTGAATGTACTCTCTTTCCCTGTGTGGAATGTGAGTTTACTCACTTTCCCTCTGCAGAGTGTGAATATAGTCCCCGTTTCAGTGTGGAGTATGAATGTACTGCTTGTCCCTGTGTGGAGTATGACTGTACTGCTTGCTCCTGTGTAGAGTATGAACGTACTCTCATTCTCTGTGTCTAGTCTGAATGTACTTCCTATCTATGTGTGGAGTGTGTATATACCCCGTATCTTTGTGTGGAGTGTGAATATATTCCCTGTCCATGTGTGGAGTATGAATATATTCCCTGTGTCTTTGCGTAATGTGAATGTATTCCCTGTCTCTTTGTGGAGTGCGAATGTACTCCCTATGCTTGTGTTGTTTATGAATGCACTCCATTTCTTGTGTGTACTGTGAATCTACTCCCTGTTTATCTGTGGACTGTGAGTGCAGTTTTTGTCTCTGTGTGGAGTGTGAATGTACTCCCTATCTTTTTGTGGACTATAAATGTACTCTCTTTCCCTGTGTGGAGTGTGAATTTACTCCCTGTCTCTGTGTAGAATGTGAATGTATTCTCTGTCTATATGTGGAGTGTGAAGGTGCTCCCTGTTTCTCTGTGAAGTGTGAATGTACTCTCTGTCTGTGTGTGGAATGTGAATGTACTCCATGCCTGTGTGTGGAATGTGAATGTGCTCCCTACCCATGTGTGGAGTATGAATGCACTCCCTTTCACTGTGTGTAGTGTGTGTGTAATCCATGCCTCTGTGTGGCATGCAAATGTTGTCCCTATCCTTGTGTGGAGTGTGAATTTATTCCCTTTCTTTGTGTGGAGTGTGAATGTACTCCCAGTCTCTGTGTCAAGTGTGAATATGCTCCCTGCCTATGTGTAGAGTGTGAATGTACTCCCTGTCACTGTGCAGAGTGTAAATGCACTCCTTGTCTCTGTGTGGAGTGTGACTGTACTCCATGTTTCTGTGTAGAGTGTGAATGTACTCTCTATCTTTGTGTGGAGTGTGAATGCACTCTCTTTCCCCTGTGTGGAATGTGAGTTTATTCCCTTTCCCTATGTGGACTGTGAATGCACTCCTTGTCTCAGTGTGGAGTATGATTTGCACTGCTTGCCCCTGTTTGGACTACGACTGTACTGTTTGTCCTTGTGTGGAGTATGAATGTACTCCCATTCTCTGTCTAGTTTGAATATACTTCCTGTCTATGTGTGGAGTGTGTGTACCCTGTATCTTTGTATAGAGTGTGAATATATTCCCTGTCCATGTATGGAGTATGAATATACTCCCTGTCTCTGTGTGTAATGTGAATGTATTCCCTGTCTCTCTGTGGGGTGTGAATGTAGTCCCTATCATTGTGTTGTGTATGAATGTACTCCCTTTCTTGTGTGTAGTGTGAATGTACTCCCTGTTTCTCTGTGGAGTGTAAATGTACTTCTTGTCTCTGTGTGGAGTGTGAAGGCATTCCCTATTTTTGTGTGGAGTATGAATGTATTCTCTATCCCTGTGTGGAGTATGAATGTCCTCCCTGTCCCTGGGTGGAGTATGAATGTACTCCCTTCCCCTGTGTGGAGTGTGAATGTACTCCTTGTCCCTGTGTGGAGTGTGACTGTACTCCATGTTTCTGTGTGGAGTGTAAATGTACTGCCTATCATTGTGTGGAGTGTGAATGTACTCTCTTTCCTGTGTGGAATGTATGTTTACTCCCTTTCCCTATGCGGAGTGTAACTGTACTCCCTGTATCAGTGTGGAGTATGACTGTACTGCTTGTCCCTGTGTGGGGTATGACTATACTGTTTGTCCCTGTGTGGAATATGAACATTCTCTCATTCTCTGTGTCTAGTCTGAATGTACTTCCAATCTGTGTGTGGAGTGTGTATGTACCCCCGTATCTTTGTGCGGAGTGTGAATATATTCCCTGTCCCTGTGTGGAGTATGAATATACTCCCTGTGTCTGTGTGTAATGTGAATTTATTCCTTGTTTCTCTGTGGAGTGTGAATGTACTCCCTATGCTTGTGTTGTGTTTGAATGTACTCCCTTTCTTGTGTGTACTGTGAATCTACTCCCTGTTTCTCTGTGGACTATGAGTGTAGTTCTTGTCTCTGTGTGAAGTGTGAATGCACTCCCTATCTTTTTGTGGAGTATAAATGTACTCTCTTTCCCTGTGTGGAGTGTGAATTTACTCCCTGTCTCTGTTTGGAATGTGAATGCATTCCCTGTCTATATGTGGAGTGTGAATGTGCTCCCTGTTTCTCTGTGAAGTGTGGATGTACTCTCTGTCTGTGGAATGTGAATGTACTCCATGCCTCTGTGTGGAGTGTAAATGTGCTCCCTACCCATGTGTGGAGTATGAATGTACTCCCTTTTACTGTGTGGAGTGTGAGTGTAATCCATGCCTCTGTGTGGCATGCAAATGTAGTCCCTATCCTTGTGTGGAGTGTGCATGTACTCCCTTTCCCTGTGTGGAGTGTGAATGAACTCCCAATCTATGTGTCAAGTGTGAATATGCTCCCTGTCTATGTGTGGAGTGTGTGTACCCCGTATCTTTGTATAGAGTGTGAATATATTCCCTGTCCATGTGTGGAATATGAATATACTCCCAGTCTCTGTGTGTAATGTGAATGTATTCCCTGTCTCTCTGTGGAGTGTGAATGTACTTTTTGCCTCTGTGTGGAGTGTGAATGTACTCCCTATCTTTGTGTGGATTATAAATGTACTCTCCCTGTGTGGAGTGTTAATTTACTCCCTGTCTCTGTGTGGAATGAGAATGTATTCTCTGTCTATATGTGGAGTGTGAATGTACTCCCTGTTTCTCTGTGGAGTGTGAATATACTCTGCCTGTATGTGGAGTGTGAAAGTACTCCATGCCTCTGTGTGAAGTGTGACTGTACTTCCTATCCTTGTGTGGAGAATGAATGCACCATCTTTCTCAGTGTGGAGTATGAATGTACTCCCTCTCTCTGTGTGGAGTGTGAGTACACTCCATGCTTCTGTGTGGCATGCAAATGTGCTCCCTATCCTTGTGTGGAGTGTGAATTTACTTCCTTTGCCTGTAAGGAGTGTGAATGTATGCCTAGTCTCTGTGTCTAGTGTGAGTATACTCCTTGTCTATGTGTGGAGTGTGAATGTACTCCCTGTCTCTCTGTAAAATGTGAGTGTATCCTCTGTCCCTGTTTGGAGTGTGAATGTACTCCCTTACCCTTTGTGGAATGTGAATGTACTCCCTGTCCCTGTGTGGACTGCAAATGTACTCCATTTCTCTGTGTGGAGTGTGAATGTATTCCCTATCCTTGTGTAGAGCATGAATGTACTGTCTTTCCCTGTGTGGAGTGCAAATGTACTCCCAATCCCTGTGCAGAGTGTGAATGTACTCCTTGTACCTGTGTGGAGTGTGACTGTACTCCGTGTTTCTGTGTGGAGTGTGAATGTACTCCCTATCTTTGTGTGGAGTAGGAATGTACTCTCTTTCCCTGTGTGGAGTGTGAATTTACTCCTTGTCCTTGTGTTGAGTACTGATGTGCTCCTTGTTTGTCTGTGAAATGTGAATGTACTCCATGACCTTTTATGGAGTATGAATGTACTCCATCTCATTGTATGGAGTGTAAATGTACTCCTTTGCTTTGTGCAGAATATGAAAGTACCCACGTTCTCAGTGTGGAGTGTGAATGTACTCCATGTCCCTGTGTGGAGTGTGAATGTACTCCATGTCCCTGTGTGGAGTGTGAATGTACTCCCTATCCTTGTGTAGACAATGAATGTACTCTCTTTCCCTATGTGGAGTGTGAATGTACTCCATGTCTTAGTGTGGAGTATATCTGTACTGCTTGTCCCTGTGTGGAGTATGACTGTACTGCTTGTCCCTGTGTAGAGTATGAACATACTCCCATTCTCTGTGGCTTGTGTGAATATACTTCCTATCAATGTGTTTAGTGTGTATGTACCCCGTATCTTTGTGTGGAATATAAATGTATTCCCTCTCCATATGTGGCATATGAATATCCTCCCTGTTTCTGTATGTAATGTGAATGTATTCCTTGTCTTTGTGTGGAGTATGAATGTACTCCGTATCCTTGCATTGTGGATGAATGCACTCCTGTTCCCAGGGTGGTGTGAATGTATTCCCTGTTTCTCTGTGGAGTGTGAATGCATTCTCTCTCTGTGTGTGGAGTATGAATGCATTCCCCATTTATGTGTCTAGTTTGAATGTACTCCCTGTTTCTGTGCGGAGTGTAAATTTACTCCATGTCTCTGTGTGGAGTATGAATGTTCTGTTTGTCCCTGTGTGGAATATGAATGCACTCCTTATCCCTGGTTGGAGTTTGAATTCAGTCGCTATCTCCCTGTGGAGTGTGGATGTATTCTCTGTCCCTGTGTGGATTGTGAATATACTCCCAGTCCTCTTTGTAGTGTAAATGGATTTCCTGTCTCTGTTTGGATGTACTCCCTATCCTTGTTTGGAATATGAATATACTTCCTTTCCCTGTATGGAGTGTGAATGTATTCCCTATACTTGTGTGGAGTATGAATGCAATCCCTTTACATGTTTAGAATGTGAATGTACTCCCTGTGTCTGAATGAAGTGTGAATGTACTCCCTGTCTCTGCATAGAGTATGAATGTACTCCTTGTCCCTGTGTGGAGTATGAATGTACCCCCTGTACTTGTGTGGAGTACAAATGTTCTTTCTTGTTACTGTGTGGTGTGTTGATATAATCCCTGTCTCTTTATGGAATATGAATTTACTCACTTTCTGTGTGTGGAGTATGTATGTATTCCCTGTCTCTGTGTGTAGTGTGAATCTACTTCCTATCTCTGTGTGAAATGTGAATGTACCCCCTGTCTCTGTATGGATTATGAATATGCTCCCTGTCTGTGTAGGCAGTATGAATGCACTACCTGTCTCAGTATGGTGTGTGACTGCACTCCATGTCCCTGCGTTGGGTGTGAATGTACTCCCTCTCTTTGTGTTGAGTAAGAATGTACTCCCTTTCCCTGTGTGGAGTATGTAGGTACTCCCTGTTTCTGTGTAGGCTGTGAATATATTCCCTGTCCCTGTATGTAGTGGGAATGGAATTCCTGTCTCTGTTTGGAATGTGAATGTACTCCCTATCCTCTGTTGGAATATGAATGCACTTCTTTTCTCTGTGTTGAGTGTGAATGCACTCCCTGTCCCTGTGTGGAATGTGAAAGCATTCCATACCTTTGTGTGGGGTGTAAATGTGTTCCCTATCTTTGTGTGGAGTATGAATGTACTCCCTTTCACTGTTTGGCATGCGAGTGTAGTCCTTGT
Source organism: Protopterus annectens (assembly GCF_019279795.1). Taxonomy (NCBI): domain Eukaryota; kingdom Metazoa; phylum Chordata; order Ceratodontiformes; family Protopteridae; genus Protopterus; species Protopterus annectens. Next base: position 873,244,743 of record NC_056734.1, read on the forward strand.
ATCTGTGTGGAGTATGAATGTACTCCCTGTCTCTCTGTGGAGTATGAATGTTCTCCCTGTCCGTATGTGGAATCTGAATGCACTTCTTGTTGTTTCTTTGTGTAGTCATGATGTGCTCCTTGTCCATTCATGTAGTATGACTCTTTTCACAGTGTCTGTATCTAATGTGAATTACTCCCTCTCTATGTGTGGAGTGTATATGTACTCCCTATCTTTGTGTGGAGTGTGAATGTACTTCCTACTTGTATGGTGTATGAAGGTACTCCCTGTCTCTGTGTGGAGTCTGGATGTACTCCCTGTAGTTATGTGGTGTACAAATGTTCTTCCTGTCCCTATGTAGTGTGCAGATATAATCCCTGTCTTTGTATGAAGTATGAATTTACTTCCTTTCTCTGTGTGGAGTATGTATGTACTCCCTGACCATGTGTGGAGTGTTAATGTACCCCCCCATCTATGTGCAGAGTGTGAATGTACTCCATGTCTCTGTATAGTTTATGAATATACTCCCTGTCATGAATGCCCTCCCTGTCTCAGTATGGAGTGTGAATGCACTGTGTGTCCCTGTGTTGGGTGTAAATGTGCTCCCTGTCTCTGTGTGGATTAAGAATGCATTCCCTTTCTGTGTATGGAGTGTATAGGTACTGCCTGTCTCTGTGTGGAGTGTGCATGTACTCCCTGTCCATTCTTGGATTATGAATGTACTCCCTGCCCATGTGTGGATTGTGAATGTACTCCCCGTCTCTGTTTGGAGTGTGAATGTACTCCTTATTCTTGTGTGAAGAGTGAATGTGTTCCCTGTTTCTTTGCAGAGTGTGAATGTACTTCCTATCTCTCTGTCAATGTGAATGGAGTATGAATGTACTCTCTTTTCATGGGTGGGTTTTATCAATATGCATTGATGTCTTCTCCCAGACTGTCAACTGTATAATATATGCCGCTGGCCATTAATACTTTTTCTTTCATTGCTATCTAACACCAGAGTGTGACATATTAGGTGACTATCCTTTTTTTGAAGGGGTAAAAGCCGGCACTATTCTCAGACAGGATTCATTTCTATATCCTTGCATTTGATTTATTATTTATTGGGGACCTGCAATCTTGTTAACTTTGAACATTAATCTTTGGGCACAGTTTATTTTTCTTTTAACGGAAATATAAAACTGAATCTCTTAGCTTACTTATGAATTTTTCCCTCCCTGCAGCTGTCCATCAGAGAATCTTAGTGCCCTTCCTCATTCACCAGGTCTACCAGTCCACCCTCACTCCAGTAAGAGGAAGGGCTGAGAAGGAGATCAGGGCATCCTGTCTCTCCATTATTCTGCATGCTGAAAGGAAACATTTTTTAAACTTTATGATGATGTACCACCCCCCTTGCTTTTGCTTTGATATGTCAGAGTACTTATTTAATGTGTGGGCCATGTCTCCCTGCAGTTAGTGACTAGGCAATGCCTCCCCTCCATGGATCAGCATGTCCATCCCTCCCTTCCACCATTGCAGATGCCTGAGCTGCTAGTTGAACTCAGTTTGCATGGCCCATAGTTAGACATTTATCCCTCTTCATCATGGTTCTGGCTCTTACTCATAATTTTTCTTTCAGACCATCATTAAATGGTTGTGAAAAAACTCTCAGATGTAGCTCAGAGAATCTAGAACCCTTTGAATTTTTGTGGCCCAGTGACCCCCAGACACCTAGCTTAATTTAATTACATCCTCTAGACTTATTACAGTAGAGTGTTGGCCAGCTCAAATTTGTTAAAAGCACAGAGAGGCTAAAAAGTAAGAAAAACTGGGAAAAAGCAAGGAATATGTAATCTATCTGGGTGGTGTGGGAAAAGATGAGGGGAAAAACAATGGACTGGCACTGGGGAAGTGCAGGGAGAGAGGTAATGTGTAGCAAAGAGGTCCATGATGTCCTTTTTCTATGGCTCCATTTCACTTAAGAATGGCCTTCTTGAAGGCAAGTCACTTATCTGATGTGTATGCAGTTAATTCTTTCTACAGGATTTGTTTGGGCAGTTTTGGTTGAAAAAGAACATTTAAAAGAGAAATGCCAGTATCAGAAAATGATTACCGTTGTGAAGAGAAATTAAATTAAATTGACTTCTGTGAAGAAGGAACACATGCTTTTTAGTGGGCTGATTACGTACTGACTCACTACCATCCATCCATAAGTCATTTTTCCCAGTTTGCACATGGGGTCAAGATGTCACTTCAATAGTGACAATCATCTAGAGTGAAGGTTTACACCACTTGGTGGCTAGTTCTTCCGCACCACACACTTTCACTCACACCTATCACAAATTTAGAGTGCCCAATCCACCTACTGCAGGGCACTGGAATGTGGTAGGAAACTGGAGCACCTGGAGGAAACTCACACAAACACAAGGAGTACATGCAGACTCCACACAGAAGGCACCACAGCTGAGAATCAAACTAGGGAACATCTTGCTGGTTGGTACGCTATCCACTGCACCAGTATGCCACTAGTGCTATGAAATAAAGGGAGCAGTAGAAAGAGTGGCAAGGTGAATGCTGAGCTGGAAGCATCTTAGAGGCAGTTTATGTGAAGAGTAACACACTAAGTAATGAGGTAAACATTAGAAGAAAAGCTGGAAATGACAAGCATTTATTCTAAATGGAACAGAACGCAACTTAAATGCAGATGACCTATCCTTTAAGAGGGATTCTAACTGTGAAAAACAATACTATACTGATTAGCGCTTCTAGTGGTTGACAGACCAATTCCAGTATTTCACAGGAAAAGTATGTTGCAGACTTCACATTTTAAAATAAGTAATATAAGAGGTCTCATACAAATTGGAAAAAATCTCAATATGATGTCAGTGTTGAGCAAAAGCAAGTGTTAAAAGAGTAATAGTGAATTTTGGTAATAAAATAAAAACTGAAAGCCCACAGAAAGACGTTACTGTGCACTGCACAATGGGGATTAGATAAAAAGATTGCAGTTTCTGCTTAGAAATGGTGTTGTTTCTTCAAGAGATATTTTGAATATAACTGACAACACTGTGATATGCAGGGAGAATTCAGTCAAATCAGAGAGAGCTTATGACTGGTTTTCATAGCCCTGTGATTCACATATGTGCAACTGGGGTTAAATATTACTGTGCCTCTATATAAATCAGCTAAGCAGAGCCAAACCATGATGATTTTGTAAATTGTAATGCAACACCCACAGCAGCAGATTTGCACATTTGAACTGGCATAAAATGATTAAGATCTAGTGAAGTAGAGGCTGTGCATGTGCAAAATCACAAATGCTTTTAGTTAGTTTTGCTAGGCAGCCCTGGTAATGAATTTGAAAAGGTCTCACAAGATCTTCTTTGAGAATCTCTGCTGAGCTGTGATGAGCACTGCTAACTCATAGCTAAACTGCTGTAAGGTTTTATTGACTATAAAGGCTGTTATATGGGCACCCTGATTGGACTTTTTTAAGGATGGAAGAGGGAAAGAGGAAAGCTGAAGGAAGACATTAAGAGAGCTTTGTTGGAGGAAGTGGAAGAAGAGGGACACTATGTTTTTGTGGGGGCTAGACCCTCCATTTTCCAATTTGTATAAGAGGGAATGAGTAAATGGTATAGTATTTAGGAGAGAGGCTTAGTAAAGAGTTAATGAGGACATATAAACAAAAAATAGTAAGAAGACAGAAAGGAGCACTGTGGTGGGCTGATACTGGGAGTGGGGAAATACATAAAGATGATAGATAGACACTAAAGGGAGGATTAGGGTATAATATACAAGTAACACCCTGGTGTGAAGGGCTTTAATTATTCCACCTTTCTGATAGACCTTAAGAGGGGGCACCCTGTGTTGTGGGTGTACTGGCCTCCTATGGCTTGATAGATAGATGGTTAGAAGCAAATGGGTCAGTGTGTCTTGCACCCACTGGAAACTGCATTGAATGAGTCACAGCTGCTCTCTCCCACCTACTCAGCTGCTACCTCTATTAAGCCCTGAAGGTTGTGGTATTCATGGCTTACCAGGCTGTTGCATACTTGGGGACCCACAGAACAGCAGCTACAGCTCCACCTGTGAAGACCTGCCCGAGTGTGAGACTGGTGTTCAGAATGGAGGATGCATTTCAGGTATGATAGGTATATCTCCCAACTCTCACCCAATATAACTTTTTTTTTTCAAATCAGAGCCTGTTCCAGCATGATCCAACTTCTGTAGTTGTAATTCCTGCAGTAGACAAAGTAGGATTTTAGTCTCCTTGTCACACCAGCTTGGGGTTTATCTCTGAGCCTTAAAGGATACCATTCTTTTGAAGAGCCAGTACAAGAATTATATGGATAAGTGTGATGCAGGGGATAAGAGGCTATGAACCACACTCTCTGAGGTATCACATCACTCTGCCTAGCCATACATCCTTATAAGCCTGCTATCTATTGAACTGATAGCATTGTAATGGTTTGGTGGGGTATAAGTTCCACTTTTTTTCCAGTATAATTTTGTCTGGGTAAGTAAATGGATACCACCCTGCTCTGTTATAACAAGGCAGAAGTTTACCACATGCAGTGTTTAATTTATGTATTTATTTATTTATTTTAAAAATACTGCTATTCTTTGAATGTGATATTGCAGTTATGATTTACATGTGTTAAAGGGTGTTAATACATGATGAATGTTACTCCTGCAGCACTTTTTAGGGGGAGAGGGATCACAAAACCATTTCTGTAAATGTAAATCAGTAAAGTGTGTCATTAATATGTTGTGACTTTTTCCCCCTGTGTTAGGCTATGAATTAATTTTGGGCCCTGTAGTAGGGATTGTGACTAGAAGTGAAAACTGGGTAGAGTGAAAGCAGTGAGACAGAGTTTAATATGCCATTGCTAATCATAGAAATGCATGCATACCATGCACAAAGTATAGCATGCTGTAGTGTAACTGAGGCACGCTTTCTGACCATGGGCATTCATGAGCTACAGCTTGCCCACAGCATGCTGAATGCACTTATGCCTACAAGAGGCAATAGGTGTGCTGTAGTGTGATTCATAGAGCTCAGGAGGTCTGTGGATCATTTGTATAAGAGGTTATCAAATAAGTGTCGCCTAATGCCAGTTGGCCTTAGTCCACCATTTTAGGCTTCACTGTGCTGCCTACTTCACTAACAATCTTGGAAAAAAGCAAATTAACTAAAAATATTTATTAGCAACAATGACAAGCAGAAGTAAGTTGGAAAAGACAATAATCAGAATAATTCATCTTGCTGTGTTGGACAGTAGTCATAGTTTAACCAGTAAGGTGTGACAGTTAGTCCTCATCTTATTGTTTATGAATGACATGATTTGTAATGTGTAAGGTGCTATTTTCAGGGCTGTTTACATTTGTTAAGGAGCTTAGTGCTGACAATTGTCACTGTAATTTTTTTTTAAACAACAGAGAAGAAGAAATACATTCCAGGTGATTTCAACTACTGAATTAATACATTAACCTCCTGATAGCATAACTTCACAGAAAACACATTGTGCCAGAGTTCAACACCGAGCAAGCAATATTGACAGCAACACTGGAAAATGCTTAGAAGTCATAAGAAATGATGGAAGGTTAACTTATAACTCTGTTTAGCTCTAGTCCTCCAATACACTATCATTCATGGTCCATGTTTATATATATAATGATGGCAGATGTCACTTTTCTACTTTTGTCACAATATTTAATTGTTGATTATTTATTTATTTATTTATTTTATTTATTTGTTTACATTTGTTTACCGGGAGACACAGGGCCTTTTTCAGTGGATGCCCGGAGAGAAAAGCTCCACAGATTATACATGATTGACATTAGTACAGGTAGAGTTACTGTCATTCAGCAAGCATAATTGTTGGTATATTTACAGTAATACACAATATTTGTAAACAATAAAAGTAACTAAGGTAGGATAGTAAAAGATGGACTATCTATTATCTAATAAAAATAATTGTAAACAATAAAACAACTAAGGCTGCAAAGTTAAAAATAGTTCATAAATTATCTAACATGAGCAGAGTGGACTAACATTATCAGACTGGGATTAGAATTTGTGGCATTTAGATAATTTATAAAAGTTAGAATGAGAGTGAGAGTGGAGGAAGGGTTGAGGTGAGGGGAGTCAGTCTAAATTTGAGCAAGGATAGAGCCAGTCAAATTTAGGTGCAATTTAAGTGCAGTCTTGAGATGACTGCTGGAAGGTAGAGTAGTGATGGAGGGGGGGGGTTGTTCCAAAGTTTGGATATGGCACAAGAAAATAGAGCTTCCCCTGCTGAGTTTTTGGCTTTGTTAACAAAGAATAGATTTTTGTTGCTCGAGTGTAGGGGTCTAGAGGAAAGGTAGGGTTGGAGAAGGGTTTGGAGTGAGGGGATTTTGAGGGGATGTTGAGGGGATTAAAACATGATGCAACAGCAGGTAGCAAGACAATGGAGATATAACTTCAGCTATGAGGAAAATCAAATCCTTATAGATACTCAGAGGAAATTTGGAAACTCCCATTTGGAAAAGGGTTCCCAAAACAATCAGAAGGAAGGAATCACACCGTGGCACAGTGCAGGAAAAGAATCAATGGCATGGTGGGACATGCCAGGACAAATGCTAGGCAAACTGCATGAGAAGCACTGTTGGTGGGCCTTCCACACCCCACCCCACCCTTTAACACCAAATGAGGTTGTAGTACCTCCTGGTAATAAGCAGTGATGAACTGGGTGCAAATGATGATGCTACTAGCATGATTAGAGGGACTGCTGACACCAGTACCTTCAGACCCCTGCAACAACCACAGCTAGGCAGTGTGGAAGGTAAGTTACTGTACCTCATTTTACCTCAATACTTTACAATATATTTGCAGAAAAACGTGTGCACATATCATCCTTGAATGTTTCATCATCAGGTATGTTCTCAATATCAGATGCTGGAGAAGATCCACAGACAATGCACGATATTCTGTCACTGTCTCTACACATACAGACAAATTACACAAATTACATCAAGACTATGTTCACACATATCATCACAGGGTCAGGATCACCGATTGTGCTTTACCACAACAGACCAATGTTGACAGCAGGATGGCTGTTGATAATGATGCTGTAACTCTCATACACATGACACAGCTTGAAGACAGTGATGTACAGCTATAAAGTGTGCTGGCAGGGCTGGCCTTCCAGACTTAAGCAGATGCATAACTCCTTAAAAAGTGGCAGAAGCTTACATACAATGAACAAAATGATGATATGGTATTATCTCAGGAGGGGAGGGGGCACTGTGCAGCTCGATATCTGGTTCTAGTGCACAGCTTCTGGTGCCAGGTGAAGGCATATTTCACAGTTAGCTCCAGAGACACAGGTTTCCTCCACTGAGAGTCAGGTATAGATGGTAAGAGCAATTTAGTGTATGCCTGAAGACTTTCACCAGTCCACTAGAATGGTTGAGGCCAGTGACAATGCCATTATGATTGTAGTATGTTCATAGGTTCATAGGAGGTTACTAGGCTAGTGAGCCAGAGCTTTTACAAGCCTAGCCATGTTTATCCCAAGTATCCCGATATGCTCTTTTTAGGTACTTCACAGAATGAATTTATGAACAGAGTGGGTCTGTAATCAACACTGGCTAACCTGGTCCATAAGGGAGATGGGTGCCATCCAGGGGGCAAATTTGTGGTCTCCCATCCAAATATCTAGGTTGCTTTTGAATAGAGTCAGTGAGGAGCTCTATTTTACATGAATAGGAAGTCTATTCCAGAGAAGCAGCAATCTCTAGGAGATGTGTCTGTCTCTCCAGCATGTTCTGTTAATGTCACAAGTTAGGTTGAGATCCCTAGAGCAAATGATTCTTGTGCCATTTGATTTGCAGATGTGCAACATTTCCATTAGGGCAGGGTTGGAGACTGCCCTATAGGCCAGGCACAAGTCCCCTCTCAGCAGCCTATAAGATACTGAGTAAAGTGACAGGGCTTTCCGCCTGTCCATGTAAGTCATAGTTTGTTGTCTCTGTAATTTCTTAGTGAGAAACCTCTGAGGTCTCTCCAGCTGTGGCAGGTGTCTGTTGAGGTACATGCAAAAGGGTGCATTATACTATACTGGTGGTCAGAAGAGGGACAAGTACAGTGGAGTTATAACATCTCTTGACCTGGATGCTATGCCATTGCTTATGAGGTGTGCTACATAGAAGGCTTTTCTTACCACTGCGGAAACTTGGTGGTCAAAGTTAAGCTTGCTATCAGTCTGTGTTCTCAAGTCTCACACCACTGGGTTGGAACTCAGGAGGGTGCTGTCAATGTTGTAATTTGTAGGGAATTCCATTTTGCCAAAGGGAATAATAATGCATTGTTTTGCATTAAGTTTTAGACCATAGCTTTGGCATGCTCATTATGATTGCTCGCATGGCATCTATATCAGCTTCAGTGTGCACACTTGTAAAGACTTACCAGAAACACATTGGGGACACAGATGGTTGCGTTCAGGGAGCTATGCGCACATATGGTGAACAAGTCGGCTGCACACCGAATGCATCTGAAGAAATGCTGAAAGTATTCCAGTGGATTCAGTAAAGAGGAAGGCAGCCAACCATCATCAGAATTTCACAGTATGTGTAAGGATCTTTCAGTCAAGGTCTAGGTCCACCTCCTACTACACAGTAAAGTCAATGTCAAACATCTACCCTGCTTCCAGTACATCCTACCATCACAGCAACTCCGCATCAACCTCATATGCTGGCACTTGCTTTAAGTTTAATAGGTCATTACCAACACTATCCTTAGGCGATGTTATGTATGACAATTTCCAAGTTTGGCATGCACTTTAAAAAATCACTAACGAGACAGTGGTACTCACTCAGCAGTCTACAGACGCAGAAAGCTATTGCAGCACCAACCGGTGGAATGTGAAAAGCAGCTAGCAGAATGTGCCAGAAACAAAAAGAGAAATTAAAGCATGCTCAAATACCTTTAAAACTTTCAGTGCAAGAATTCTAGACAAAGCCAAAAATAATGAGTGGACAAAGGTCCAAAGCCAGAGATAGAGTTTAAATATTAGCATACTGTGGTGGTGGTGCTGCGGTAGCGTTGTCACCTCACAGTTAGACGTTGCCCGTTCGATTCTCAGTTAGAGCGTCTTCTGTGTGGCGACATGCGTGAACGGGCATTCCTACATTGAAGGTTGTGTGTTAGGCCTGGCAAGCCAGCACGTAAAACTCTACTGCCAATCATTAGCAGACCGGAGTTCTGCTGTGGTGACCCCAACCGGGAAAAGCCGAAAGACACAAACAAACTCTTATAAACTAAGCAATTTGTTAGAACTACAGGTTTTGCATTTGCATCCATTTTCTAAAGGTTGTGAAGTCTGAATCTCAAATGTCAGTCATTATTTAGTGATTTTTATCCTCAATTTGTTAGATAATCACAAATTTTATGAGTTACAGACCAAAATATAAAGCAAAAATCAGATCATTCTGTGAAATTCTCGACATTTGAGAGGTGTGTGTGGTACTCATAATGCAACTAGTTTGTAATACCTAACATTCAGCATAGCCTGGTCTGGACATTGCATTTAGAAAGAAAAGAATCACCATGAAGATTTGCTATACTAGCTCCCTACTGATATGTCAGCACTCAAAATGCCAAGTGCTGACATGTGAAAAAAAAAAATTGGAAATGCAGAAGACCGAATCTTGAATATTGCACTTTCCCTTCAAACTCCTTTTCTGCAGGAGCAAGCCCCCCTTGCATCTCTGATGTGGGGACCAAGGCCCAAATCCCACTGAAATTATATATACTAACTGTTTGATTGCTATTATTTGGAGAAAAAGTTATATTCTGTGAAATGGCTATTTCAGACTTTGTATATGCAAGTTAGTTTGTTTTTGGCCCATCAGTCTCCATCTTTCAGGACTTGATCTAGCATGTCCTGCCATTTTAGCTGGTTTACTAGTACACCGCATGCTTCTCCACACTCAATCCCCGCCAATATTACTAGCACTTGTGCCAGTTACCACTCAACACTGTACAAATGACAAGCTATGGTAGTCTTATGAAAAGTAACATGTAGTGCTGAAAAATAAAATAATGTCTGATTTGATAGTGTAGGTTGACTATGCACCACTACGCATAGACCAAAAGTAACACTGCACACATCAAGTATTATATGTGTAATTGTTCTTGTTCACTGTTACTAATTTAGTGTCATGGCCCATGGTTGTGGACTGGATGTCATGTCTTTGCCTGTGCAGCCGTATACAATTCCCAAGCCTAGTTTGCTCTGCTACTGCTGTCAGCTGGCCACAGTCACTATGACCACTGTTGGGTGTAACAAAAGAGACAGCTACACTTCTACTGTCAGTGAGCAGTTGTGGCAGCTGTACACCAGGCCAATGAGCGATCATTTTGTGCAGAATGTAGCAGGTGGGTAACAGTCTACATGCAGTAGTATGGCCATACTGGAGGGCCCCATTGGACTCATACAGACAATGAAAATGGGGTTTGAGCAGACTGAACATTTACTCCTTGGCTATCTGTGTCTGGTACAGGGTGGTACTGAAGCGGTCTTCAGTGGACCAGAGAAATTAGCTATGGTTCGTCTAGATAGCCTGCATCATCTGTACAACGAAATGGAGGGGTGAATAACAAGCAAGAGGGCCATGATTACTTAACAATATTTATAATAAAAACTTTATAGATAGTGGAACTGTTAAGAATAAGAATATTAAATGCTTTGTATTTTATCAACTAGGTGACCATAAGGAATCCTATCATACAGGAAGAGGAGGCAGAGTAAGCTTGTGTGCCAAATATGGGAATCATTGGTACTGCCAGGATACCTGCTCAACACAGTAATGATGTATTTCCATGGAATGCATACTACCTGGATGTTGATGGAATGGTAGCCCAACCAGTTCTGGTATTGACTCCCCTTGACCAGATGGGATCCTAATGGCAACATGGGTGCAATCTATAGAAAAAGGGGTATAAGTGAAGATAAAATCATGACTATTATTTTAAAAAATGTTGTAGCAGGCAATGATTACAGAATCATTGCAGACTAGAAATGACCTAAATGAAGGTATTATAGCATGAAGAATTCTTAAAAAAACAGAAAGTTATACCGATAAAAGGCCAACCATTATCCTAGTTAATCCTAAGATTTTTTTGAAAAAATAGACCTAGCACTTATATGGAGATATATTTTTAAACATACCTGGTTAGCATAATTTTACTCAAAAAGTAAATTTTATTACAAGATGTCCAAATATACTTGCTCCTGTACTTAGCAATAAAGATGATGTTATTACAAAAATCAAAGATCTCCATCCAAAGGAATCTTAGATCATAAAAGTATATCAATCAAATTTGTTAATACAAAAGGTAATTCATTCTGCATTGAATAAGGGAAATCGGGATAGATCTCATTTAGAAGCATTAAATGACTGTGGCTCAACAAAGTAAGAATTTTATAAACAAAGGGAAGAATGAATAGGAAGGCATGATGTGCAATATCTCTAATGAAATTATTAAGGAAGAAAAATGTTTATACAATGTGTACAGAAGGCACTGGATTAAATATAATAAAAGAAGATTACAAAATATTACTACAAGTTTATGATTTTTCTTAAAGTTGTAGAAAAGGAATTGTGATAATTTTACAATAAATTTAGTAGACAATAGGGAGCATTAAAAACGTGAAAGTTATAAATAACATATGTGGTTAAACTGGATCTCTTAGAGATAAATCTGGTCTTATTTTCAGAAGAAAGGAAATGGCAGAAATCTATACTTATTTTTTAAAAATAAACACTTACAAAATGAAAACTGATGGAACAATCACTATTAAATATAACCAATGGGAATGGGCCCTATAATAACAGAAGAAGATGTTAAAGTATTGATAGAAAAAGTTAAGAAGGGAATTATAATGGCACCTGATGAGCTGTCAGGTGAATTCCTTAGCATACTGGCTAAAAATATCATAGGTGCATTGACTGGAATGTCATTGGACGGTGGAGTGGTGTAGCAGTTAACGTTGTCATCTCACAGCAAGAGGTTCTCTGGTTTGATTCTCAGCTGGGTTGCCCTCTGTAGAGTCTGCATGTCTTCCCTGCATTCATGTGGGTTTCCTCTGGGTGCTCTGGTTTCCTTCTACATTACAAGGATGTGTTTGGAACATTTCTCCCCAGGCATCCACTGAGAATTGGCTCATTCCAAGTCGGACTTCCTGGTAAATCAATAAATGCATTTTTAACAGCATGCTAAAACCAGAACTTCTTCCCAAGGTCTGGAAAATTTTCACAAATTACTCTCTCAATGCACAAGGATGGAGATAAAGCTGATAAACAAAATTACAGACCATTAAGCTTGATATCATTTGTAGGGAAAAGTATGGAAAGATGCATATTAAGTTTGCTCACAAAGACTAACATTTATGGGAATAATTTAGATAACAACCAGCATGGATTCATGAAGGAAAAATCAGCCTTGACATGTGAAATCCATTTCATAAATAAATATCATACTTGAGGGATCAAAGAAAATTAGGTAGAGTTGTGTATGTGGATGTATCAAATGTTTTTGACTGTCTAAGTTGTGATTATATGATAAGATATCACAAAATACTACGAGTAAACACATATGGAACAACATGGATATCTAACTGGATAACTGAAAGGAACAAGAGAGTTGTATTACAAGGTATATATTCCAGACTTAAAACAGCCTTGGTGGGAGGGGGGTTCCACAATGACCTGTACTTGGATCTATTCTTTTTCACATGTTATTTTTAGAGATACCTCTATCTGGGAGATTTAGACTTATAAAATATGTGGATGACTCCACGGTAGGAGCACAATGTGATAACACTGAGAATGTATATATGTATGTATGCTTATCAAGAATAGACAATTGAGCCACAAAGGTAGGCCTTCAGTTTTACTATAATAAATGTAAGATAGTATTATCTGGAAATAACACTGGATACAAAATTAAAATAGATGCCATTATACTAGAAAGAGTAGACAATATGAGGGACTTACAGACAATTGTTAGTAGTAATTGAATTTTAAAAAACATGTTCTTGAGATTAAAGCTGGAACACTAAAATGAATAGGTTTGATATTGAATACATTTGAAACAAGAGATTATAAAGATATGAAGGATGCATTCATGTCCATGGTAAGACAACTTTTTGAATACATTATTATCTTTTCTAGTTTAACAATAACTGAAATATGTGAACTTGACATTTTGCAAAGGAGTTATATCAAATGAATAAAAACAATTAGATCTTTCACATATACAGAAAAATGTAAAAACATCTAGGTTTATATAGTTTTTTTAAAGAATGTCAGAGGGAAATTGTGTCTGGCATTTAAAGCAGTAGCTAACAATGATTTAAGAACTCAAATGGGATTGCATTTGGTCATAACAATAAAAGGTATATGAGAAAGGGGGGCAACTTATAAAATTAAACATAATAAGACTCCTAGAATTTGTAAATTGGTAATGCAACACATTCCAAGACTCTGGAAAAAATCAGCATTAAAAGTCAAACAATCAAAAACATTAACTATGTTTAAACACAGATTAAATGACTATATGGGAAATAATACATTTAAACATGGGCTACATGCATCTGCAGTGCTGAATGTCAGAGCCGTCTGAAGATATGGTACAACTATGCAACTATTGTTCGTAGCACCTCCGAGAAGGGCGTCATCCTATTGAATGCACACATGGTACTGCCTCAGTCCTGAGGTGGCACTGGCAAACACATGTACTTATCCACATGTACAAAAGTAGGTTAAGAAATTGCAGAAGGATTTATGAATGATAAGTCTGTGAGATACCTAATATTTCCCAGATTGTCTCTTGAAGGTGTGCGTGACAAGTATAGTGGGGGCTATGCATACTTTGATATCCAAGGGTATAGGAAGGCCGTTCATCCCCCCATTTTCAATCTGTGGGTCTTACAAACACAACACAGCCGGTACTACATCCTTGTTGACTATAAAGCTGTCCAAAATTTCCTGATCAGTAAAATTCAGATGGATCAGACTTTGCTTATATCCATTTTCTTCTTGGCTAGTGAGTACCACTGGGTGCACCTAATTTTGGCATGGCCAACATGTCTACCTCAAAATGGGAATCAGTTAAATAAGCAGCAAATGCAGACATATTCACGTATTGAAGTGTAGATAGAAGACACCACTTTGACTTTTATACCCCTTCTGTGTATGGTACAAAAGTGCATTAAAACGTACAGAATGTTTTGGTGGGACAGGTATATTTCATAGAGGATACCACTAGTATGGAACACACTCCACATAAAACAAACTTCATCCCTGTCCATTTTCAAGCACAACTTAGATCTATGGATGGTAAACAGAAAATCTACCCCAAGACTGTCCCCTGTACTACTAATGTACAGAGGTAGTTCCTAAATGCTTCATCCCATGCATAGACTCCCTCAAATTATCAGTGGTATGATCCCAGTTATTCTCATTAGGGGTAATACACTTTCCTATGAACCTATAACTGTGAAATGCAGGAAGAGATCCTCATCCGCATAACATAGGTAAAGATTTTTCACATCTTCTAGGTTTGCATCTGATTACATCTTTGTTTGCATACTACTTTCTCATGCTGGTTCTGAGACCAGTGCCTAAGCACAGCAGCTATCTGTTAAACGTGCCTCGGTTGTGTTTAGGGGTAGCCAGTACAACTTCCGCTATGCCTAAGCAAAATAACTATGAATGTCATTCTAGATTTATAGAATAGGGTGGGAAGTTAACATATGGGAACAAATAGGTGAGGATCCACATTGAGACACTGACTTAAAATCTGCCGAATGCAGTCTTTTCAATCAGAAAGGAGTGAAAAAATAACCCACTTACATCATCATGCAAAGCATGTCTAACACCACTTTTTCCAGAGGGGAGCAAGGCCTTCTGCTCTACATTTGGTTAACATCCCTCACAACATATTCCTAGTAACTTAAATATTTTAACTCTATCATCATGAATCCCACAGTCACTCCATATAATATGAAATATGGTTCAGGAAATGAGACCGATGGTTGAATGTTAAAGCACTTTCTTCCAGACTACAAATAGCCCTTTTGACAGACACATTGCAAAATGTGAAAGCAAGCCTAAAACATGTTACATCTCAGTAAAGGTGATTATTTGCATTTTTTGTTGTCATTTGCTTCCTTCTCTCCACGCAGAACATAATATCCTTGTTACTGAACTATTTTTCTGAGGACAGAGTAAAGGAGAAATGTTGTTGCATGGTCGTCATATCTGAAGGAGATGCTTATTATGTTCTGATATTCCACCTGATCAACAATTGCCACAACATGCAAAGTGTCCAGTGCTTGACTTGTATCTATCTGTCTACCTATCTGTATGCATGCAAATCTGTGTATATAAACACATATTGGAAAATGGGCACTGAATTTTCTCATGATGAAAAAATATCACTGAAGATGGTGAATTAGCATTTGATTTAGTTCAGATGAAGTAATAAAATAAGGAAATGCATATAATGAAATCCATATAAAAGCTAAGGATAAAATCCATAAGAACAGCACTTGTGTCAAGAGGCAGAGTTATTGTAGCTTAAAAGAAAAAGTCAATTTGTGGGTAAAACAGAACTTAAAAGATATTTAGGAGTGGGAGTAGGAAGAGCTTGACTGACTGGCAGTCATTGAGCAGAATAGCTCAAATCAGAGAGTTCTAGGAATACTTCTCATTATCTGCTATGGCTACAAGCTTTCCAACTTTTCCCATGTTTTCTGTGAATGAGCTGGAATGATTAAAATCTCCAATATTTGTGTTGAATGAATGAATGAGGAAATAAATAATATGGGGGGGGGGTACATGCTCCATATTGAAACCAAATGCCTCCACATCTCTCCAACATACCTCTCAACCTCTTAGTGCAGAAAATCTGGGCAATGCTTGACAGAATAGGGGGACAAAGACCCCAAAAACAGAGAGAGATTTTAAATATTGCTCTTATAAACTTAGAAAGTTGTTAAAATAACAGGATTTGTTTTAACATACATTTTTCTGAAGGATATCAAGTCTGAAACACAAATGTACATCATTATATAGTGACTTCAGTCCTTAGATCATCCCAATGATCTGGCAGAAAATTACAACTTTTATGAGGAACAGATCAGAAATATGAGGCAAAAATCTGGACATTCTGCAAAAATCTATACAGTTGAGATGTATGTAATCTCCAAAACATATGGAAAAAACCCTCAAAAAGTCAGGAATGCCCAGCCTTAACATTAAAAAAAGAAATAAACAAATAAGAATAATGACCAGCTCAGCTAAAGCACATTAGAAATGTGTTTGATTACTTAGTTAAGTTTATGACCAGAATTATGTAAACAAAGTTGCTTGTAGTATCATCATCTTAATTACGTCACTTACCTGCCAGTGAAAACTGAAGAAAATGTGTCATTGACAGAGCAGCCAGCAACATCAGTAGGTTCACAGGTTCATATGTATATACTAGGCTAATAACCACCATGGTATTTTTAAGCCTAGATGTGGAACCAAACTCAATTGTATCCCTATGTATCATGCATCTTTATTAGGAGTGGAGTATGTTAGCAAATTTGTAGAGGTTATGGGGGTGTGTTAGTTTGGGTAGTACTGTCTATCAATAGCATGGGGGGCAGACGCAGGGTGAATTTTCAATTTTCCATCCATTGGTCAAGGTCACACTTAAATAGGGCCCAGGATGGACTGCTTCACATGGACAGACAGCCTGTTTATCTGTCTCACCAACATGTTTTATGTATGTCACAAGCAAAATTTTAATTCATGGATCTAGCAGTTCTGATGCAGTTCACTTTGTGGAGGTGCAAAAGGTCCATCAGGGCCAGATCAGAGGAAGCACTGAATGCCACACATAGATATCCCCTCAGTAACATGCAGGAGACTGAATCTAAAGATTCAATTTTCCATCCATTGGTCAAGGTCACACTTAAATATGGCCCAGGATGGACAGCCTGTTTATCTGTCTCACCAACATGTTTTATGTATGTCACAAGCAAAATTTTAATTCATGGATCTAGCAGTTCTGATGCAGTTCACTTTGTGGAGGTGCAAAAGGTCCATCAGGGCCAGATCTGAGGAAGCACTGAATGCCACACATAGATATCCCCTCAGTAACATGCAGGAGACTGAATCTAAAGATAGAGTTTTAAGGTGATCTGTATAGGACAATGTTTTTATACCATAGATTTCCCTGGTAGGAAACTTGTGCAGACATTCCAACTATTGCATGTATCTAATCAGGTACTGTGACTTCCTTGCATGTCTTTATTTATAAGTTAGGAAACACAGAATGAATTCCTTACTACCTTAGTACATGCTGGCCAAAGGCAAGATTATTGTCTACATATGTTCCCAGATCCATGACTACTGGGTCAACTCTTAGGGGTGTCTCATAGATGGAGTAATTAGCTTGGGTGGCAGTTTTCCCAAGAGCCACTATGATGTATTTCTTGGATTGAATTTTAATCCATGACTTTGGCACCGGTCTTTTGTCTGTTAGACTCTGCTGTAAGATTTAAAGATTTGTAAATAATTGAGATTTCACTCCAGACCTCAAATTAACATTAGAGTTTGGAAATAATCAATGTCTAGACATTTCTGTGACAGCCAAGAGTTTTTTTATGCAAGGGGCACTCGTCAGATTTTGATGGTTTCATTTCTGAGTGAAATATGAATGATCATGGGTTAACGTTTTCCATGTTGAAGGGTGGTTCTTTCATTCAGGTTTTGGATGTGGAATTTTATATAGTTGCTGTGAGTAAAATTTAATTTAGACCATTTAGGAAGGTCACTGCTGTTAATAACTTTTACATGCTGATAGCATGCACCCCCCCCCCTCATTTAATGGATTCACTTTCTTTTGGTGAATTCAAGAAAATTGCCCACAACACCTCGGAAGAAAGATGTAGGGTTAAGTTTTTGTTGGAGGCAAAAGAGAGATTAATAGAAAGGGGTTATAAGAAAGAAGTTTTAGATCAGGCCCTGGTGAAAGTAGTTGGAGATAGGTCTTTACTCAAAGGCATTCTGATTAAAACAAGGGATTTTATAAGGGGTGCTGTTGGAACTAGGGTTTGGTGTTAATGAGAGGGATTTATATTTTGTCTCTAAATATTCTTTGTTTTTAGAGGTAGTGAAAAAGGCAATTTTGGACTTGTGGTACATTGTGAGTAGCGATGAGGTAGTGGGACATTTGTTCCCTGATTTGTGATATTTTCTTATGGGAGATTTGCGAATTTGAAGAAATTGTTAAATATGGCCCTGTCCAGTGTACCACAAGAGTCTGCCAGATAATTTGCTTGTGGACATTGTAAAGTATGTGGTAGAATTAGGAATATTTCAGGTACTAGTATAAATGGGCAGAAATTTATTTGTAAAGGAAAGTTCAATTGTAGTTCATGCGGGGTAATTTACATTGTGAGGTGCAGTTGTAACAGCATCAAATAGTGTATTGGGCAAATGAAGAGGGCTGTAAAACTAAGAATAGTGGAACATTTGGGGGACATCCGCAACAAAAACATGAGAAGTACAGTAGGTGATCATTTCAATAATGTGCATGCTAGTGATGATGGTTCTTTCTTTTTTAATGTATTAGCAGAACCTGTTTTCCACGGGGGGGGGGGGGGTGCTGGTAAAAAATTTAATATGTTTGAAAGTAAATTCATTTTAAATTTTAAAACTTTGCATCATAGGGGCCTTAACCTTGAGGTTACCCTGGTAGATTAACTTGGTGAATTAAAATGTTTTTGATACTTGATATCAAGAATTATTTAAAGGTGTTTAGGAAAGTTGTTTTATCAAAGTTTTGTCATTGTGACATTTTGCTGCATGAATTTGAATGTGTAAGATTTTCTATTTAATGTGTAAACATACATTTATATTTATTGGCATTTGTACAACATTAAATGGATATGTTGGGGTTGTTGGGCACTTTAAAGTTCAATTTAATAGGGTTAATTGGATTTAATTATGAAGGGGTTCACTTGTATATAAAGGAGTTGTTATTTAATTAAGTATCCTCTGAAGGCGAAAGGCCAAGGTACCAGTGGT
Source organism: Protopterus annectens (assembly GCF_019279795.1). Taxonomy (NCBI): domain Eukaryota; kingdom Metazoa; phylum Chordata; order Ceratodontiformes; family Protopteridae; genus Protopterus; species Protopterus annectens. The sequence goes on from NC_056734.1 coordinate 873,263,841, forward strand.
TGCTGTACTTAGTGTTGCTCATTTTGTCAGGAAACAATAGACAAAACTTTGTGGGTTCTGTTTAAGCAGCTTTATTGTATACAAACACATCAGGATTGAGCCTTAATACTTCAAATAAACATTGGTGTTGTCACGCTTTGACCTTTTAAGTAACTGCTTTGCACTCTGCACTGCATGTTCAGCTAGACCATTTGACTATGGATTTTCTGGAATACTAGTGACATGCACAAAGTCCCATTCTCTTGCAAATTTCCAAAAAACTGACTAGTAAATTGAGTACCATTGTCAGAAATAACTTTGTGTGGACTACCATGAACTGAGAAATGACATTTCAACTTAATAATAACAGCAGTGGATGTTAGATTAGGTAGTAAATCAATCTCAAACCAGTTCGAATAAGAGTCTACCAATACCATATAATGATGATTGTTCCACTCGAATATGTCAGTGGCTACTGTTGACCAATGTAGTTCAGGAACTTGACTTAGATGAAGTGGTACTCTTTGCAAATGTAGTTCAGTACTATTACACACTGAACACAATTAAAGTACTTTATCATGTCTTTTGCTAGAGAAGGCCAAAATACTAGTCCTCTCACCCTTCATTTGATAGATTTGGAACCTGGGTGACCACAATGCAAAATCTAGATATACTCAAGTTGTAAGGAAGCAGGAACAACAGTTTTAGGGCATTTGAAAATAATGCCATCTTCCATCAGCATCTCATCTCTGTAAAGAAAATAAGTTTGCACTTCAGGTGGTACACTCAATTTCTTTGATGGCCAACCGACATTAAGGTAGTGGTTGAGCTTTTGCAAAACTGGATCATTCTTTGTATGATCTCTCAGTTCATCATGTCTCGTGGTAGAAAAATGATGTACTTCCATGACATCAATGTCAAAATTCTCTTCATAAAGCTGTTCCGTGGTATTTCTGGGTGATCTAGATAAGGTATCAGCCAGATAAAGAAGTTGCCTTTTGTATAGACCATTTTGAAGTTGCACTTTTGAAATTTGGGTATCATTCTTTGTAACCCTGCTGGAGAGGAATGTATAGGCTTCATTAAAATAGTAACTAGAGGTTTGTGATCAGTTTCAATTTAAATAGCTCGACTATAGACATAATCATGAAACTTGGAACGCACAAACACTATTGACAAAAGTTCTTTCTCTATTTGACCATACCTAGTTTCACTTTTGGTAAGAGTTCTTGAAACATAGGCTACTGGTCTGCATTCTTGAAGAATGACTGCACTAAGACCAAATTTTGAAGCATCACAGGAAAGGGTTACTGGTTTACTAACATCATAGTATCTTAATGTAGGTGGAGTGGCAATTTTCTGCTTAAGGTCATCAAATCCTTTCTGGTGCTGTTCTAACCAAGACCATGTAACATATTGCACATCAGCTCTCTCAAAGGTGCTGTCAGCTCACTAAAGTCTGGTATAAACTTGCCTAAATAGTTGACCATACCAAGAAAACGTTGTAGAGCTTGAACATTATCTGGTGCTGGCATCTCTGCTTGTTTAGACGGAACTGGTTGCAAGTCAGTACTAGTAAATAAATTACCTATATATGTAAGTTCTGGTAGTCTGAGTTTGCCCTTCAAAGGATTGAGCTTTAAGCTCACTTCACAGGCTCTATCTAGAACTCTCTTAAGATTTCTGTCATGCTCTGCTTCACCATTGCCTCTAACCAATAAATCATCTACTGTTACGGCACAGGGATATCCTGAAAAAAATTGCTGCATTGCACACTGAAAGACTTCACTTGCAGAATTTATTCCAAAAGGCATCCTTAGGAATCTTTATCTGCCAAACTGGGTGCTGAAAGTAGTCAATAATGAGGATTTGCGATCAAGCATCACTTGCCAAAATGAACTCTTTTCATCTAAGACAGAAAAAATTGTGGCATTCGATATTAGGGCTGCAACCTCTTTGATTGTATGCATTGGATGATGCAGTCTCTTCAATGCTTTGTTCAAATCTCTTGGGTCAATACATATTCTGATTTCATCTGTGAGCTGCTACCATGGACAAAACCCATTCAGTTGGTTCTGTAATTGAACAAATTATACCTTGCTGCACCATTTTATCCAACTGAACTTTGACTCTATCGCATGGCTATCAAAACTTTTCTTGCTAGTCTGACGACTGGACTGACTGACCTCTGAGTCTAATTTCATAGACTACACAACTGGAAGTTTGCCCAACTTGTCACTGAAAACATTAGCATACTCTGAGAAAAAAGCTTTGTTGAAATTGGAACTAGGATGTGTTTATCTGATGAACTTCTTTGTTAAAAAAAAGCACGTTCATTCTCAAACTGTCTCTGAGACCCAATAATAACTGCATAGGTCCTCCAACTGCATAGAATAACAAGTTGTAACACTTCTCGGCCAAATAATATGTAAGTACTACTGAGCCTTCTGTTTGCATTTCTTCACCTCCATAAGCAACAAGTATCACACAATTGGCCACATTGAGTTGTTCATTAGTTCTCACCTTAGCAAATATGTCTACTAACATAACATTGCACTTTGAGCCAGTGTCTACTTTGGGCTCGGTGGATTTACCATTGATCCAGACAGTACGAAACACTTCATTTCTTGGTAGCAAATTCACTGCATCAGCCTTTCACCAGCTACTGATACACCATCTACATAGAAACTGGACTGCTGAAATTCGAATTGATCAGTTTGCTTTCTTGAGTGACCTTTCTTTATAACTGTGCAAGGCTTGCTTGATCTGCAAAACTTTTGAAAATGATTCTATTTTTTACACTTGTGGCATTGCTGACCAAATGCTAAGCATTTCTCTTTTAGTCTCATGGTTAGCTCCACATTTACAACAGTTAACAATAAGGGTGGACTTGGGTTTTGCTGACTCACCCCTTTACTGCACTGAGGATGCACCTTTCTTAAAACTTGCTGGAAAACTACACGGTTTCCCTGGTGAACCAGCAGGGTCTGTGGCTGTCATGTGCTTAGGCCTGCTTCTGTTTGCCACATGTTGTATGCCATCTACATTTACTCTAGAGCTTGTTGAAACCATACTCATCACTTGCAAGCATACTTATGTGCCTTTCTGTAACTTCATGGATTTGACAATATAAGCTGCAAATGTTTCCCCTGGTTTCTGATCTCTTGTGTAAAACAAGTGCCTCTCTAATGTAATATTTGTCTGGGGGTTACTCATCTCACAGAATTTGCACTTCAAACACTCGGGATCTTCCCTTGATTCAGCATGTACAACAATATGATGGTTTTCACCTTCTTCTTCATATATTGCTGGTGCATACACAAATGGATGCTCTCTTTCTATGGGCTCTGACCCAGCTAGGTTTAGAATAATGAATGCCCTGGCGTGTGCATCTTTGTCTGAATAAGCTACTTGTATAAAAATATCATACTCTTGCTCAAATATTCTCTAGTTCTCTGCAATATTCTGATCAAATACAAGTGGTGAGGATTTTTGAAATCCTTCTGCCATATTAACACATACCAGTGAAGGGTTTTGCAAATATACACCAACATACACACACACACGCACGGACGCATGCACACACACACACGCGTACACACACACACACACACACACACACACACACAGTTTACTTTTGTTTACCGGGAAAGTCTGACTGGACATAAGTCCTTTTTCAGTGGAGGCCCAGGGAGAAAAGCTCCATAAATTCACAAGTTCACAAATTACATGTATAACAATGTAATTTTCACAGGTAAAAATATAGGTTTCAAAGATACAGAAGTTTAACTTTGAAACAGTTTACAACAAGAATTATTAGTCTGACAATGGGGAAAAATTATCACATCAAATAACACTAGGATGTATTCTACAGCTTATATCAATACAGCTGAGTTAGCTCATTAATGACAAATATGTCTGCAGGAAGTATTAAGTAGAGAGTGGGGCTAGAGTACCTTTGTAAGGTAGGTATGATAAGATGATGTTAGTCTAGCCTGGGGAGTCGCAGTTGCAGATCCAGTTGGTCTGGAGGTAAGTTTTTAACTGCTTCCTAAACTGGGCAAGAGGTATTGTAGCTGTAATGTTAGTGGGCAGGGTATTATATTCTGCAATGCAGGGGTTTTCTTAGGGTGGTAGAGAATCTTATGTGCTATTATAAGCTGGTTATAAAAGAGAAGATGGGGAAGTTCAAGCCAGTTGAGTTTTTTTTATGGGGGTGCAATGGTGTGTTTGATTTGGAGTATTACTGGCAAACCTTGCAATTTTATTATAGCATGCCTCAAGTTTGGATAAATCAGTTTTTCTAAGATTAGTGAGTATAAGAGAGGAGTAGAGTAGTGTAGAGATGAGGTGGGTTTGTGCTATTATGGCTCTGGTGCAGTTTGTGAGGAAGTGTTTATTTCTATACAGAGTCCCCAGCTTTCTATGTACTTTTTTATGGTTAGTGAGATGTGGATGTCAAACTTCATTTGGCAGTTGATTTCAATTCCTTGGAATTTGGTGTGGTTACTTGGAGAAATGGTTGTTTTATTGTTAGATTGTTAGAGGTTATGGAAAACGTGGGAGTAATAGTGGAGTGGTTAGTAGGATGGAATATGAAAAGTTTGGTTTTGTAGGGGTTAAGTATTAGCTGAGATTTAGTAAGCCATTCTTCCACAGAAAGGAAAGTGGCTTGTGATAGTAAGTGGAATTCATGGAGGGTGGGAGAGGAACAGATTAGTTTAAAGTCATCAGCATATTGAATGACTGAGGCATGTAGAGAAGAAGAAGAATGGAGGTTATTAGTGAAGACTAAAAATAATAATGGTCCCAGGATAGAGCCCTGAGGAACACCTAGTGTGACTGGCCAGTAGAGGAGAGAGTTCATGTCTCCACTGTACTGCTTGATACCTACCTGACAAGTAGCTTTGAAACCATGTGATTGTGGATTTACTAAGATTTAGCTGTGAGAGGAACTAAGGAGAATGTTATGGTTAACCATGTCAAATGCTTTGGAAAGATCCAGAAAGATAGCAGATACATAGTTATCATTTTTATGGTGGCTATCAATTGTTTGACAGAAAGACATGAGGACTATTGTAGTGCTATGATAAGGTCTGAAGCCATGTTGTGTGTTTGTGAGGAGGTTCTGGGTATTGAGGTATTTCATGAGGTGGGTGGGTACACACCTCTCAAGCATTTTGGATAGTGGTGAGAGTATTGCTATTGACCTGTAGTTGGTTACCTCTTTAGAGTTACCCCCTTTGTGGAGTAGGATGATGTAGCAGGTTTTCCATATTTCAGGGACTAGGTTCTCTGAGCTAGAGCAGTTGCTAAGATTTGAAATAGGGAAAGCTATAGCCTCAGCTGCTATTTTCACATATTCAGCAGGGAGTTTGTCAGTGGCTAGGGTGGAAGATTTAAGTTTCATAATGAGCTTTTTAATAAAGTGGGTGGGGATAGGTTGTAGGATAAAGCTGTTATTGTTAGTATAGTTGTAGCATGATATGTTGGAAGTTTGATTGATTTGTGGGTTAGCTAGAGCAAGGATAGATTCAGTGAAGTAATTATGGAAATGGGTAGCAATATTGAATGTGGTGCCAGTTATATTGGGTGGGGGAGTACCTGATTTTCCAGGAAGAAGTAAGTTGTTAATGACAGTCCAGAATTTTTTTGGGTTATTTTGATGTTGGATTTGGAGAGTGTGGTAGTAGGTGGTTTTTGTTCTTCTTTGACATTTTTCTTTCCCTTATTACGTAGTTCTAGATATGTCTGATTATCTATGTGGGATCCTGATTTGTGCCAGAGTGCCTAGGCTTTATCTCTGCATTTCAGCAGGGATCTAGTGTCTTTACTCAACCAAGGGGAGAAGTTAGCTTTGACTCTAATTTTTCTGGGAGGGACTCGGGAGTTAAGGACATTTAGGAAGGCTGAGTTAAAGTAGAGGACAGCATCATTCAGTTTAAAGGTCCTGAGAGGGGTGCAGTTGCATCTTTTCAGTGCTGTGTTGAAGGTAGAAGGAGTGAACTTTTTCTTGTTTTATATTGTCTGATAAGTAATGGACTTTTCCTGAGTGGTGGGGTGTCTAATTACAAAGGTAGGTAAGTGGTCACTCATCTGTCGGGGTGGGGAGGTGAGCAGTGAGCAGCCAGAATGACATATGAGGGATGGTTTTTTTATCAGAATCCAGTCCAGTATAGACTGTCTGTTTGAACCTTTATCGATTCTTGTGGGGGAATGGATAAGTTGGGAATATCCATAGAGATTGGTGAATTTGGTGGGAGAACTGGAGTCACAGGTTGCCCAGTCAATGTTGAAGTCCCCCAGACTGATGGTTTCATGCTGGAGGAATTCAGAGGCCCAACCAAGTAGGGCCTCCAGGATAGTTGAATTATTACTGAGAGGTATGTAGCAGCCAATTATATTGATGGATTTTCTGGAGTTAAGTTTTAAAGTTACAATAATAATAATAATAATAATAATATCTGCATTACCTAAGTTAGGAGGGTTATTGTCTAGACACTCAACAAGTAGATGCTTTTGAATAGAATAGCTTCACCACCTCCCTTTTTGGTGGTCCTTGCATGGCATATTATAGCCTGGTGCTAGAATAGTACTATATCAGGAGAGTATTGGGAGATATGGGCATGACGGTCATGGACTTTACTGATAATACTTCTAAAATTCATATTTAGAATGAGCAGTCATTAGCTTGTCTAGGGAGTTGAAATCCATTATAAGATAGATTGTGACTCAGTAGATGAGAGTAATTAACAGAAGGGCCAGGGTTTGGGTGTATATCTCCACTGCAGAATAGTTTGGCTGCTATTTGGTTCTTATGATGTTAGTTTTGTGCATTTCATGGCATGTTTATTGGGATGGTGTGGGGGTGAGATAGATTTAAGAGTATGTGGATAAAAGTGTATGAGTAGACTAAAAGGGGGAAGTATGATGTCAGAGAAGTTTTTATTTTTGTGCAATAGGTAAAGGTGGTGTGTTGGTGTAATATGTTGAGAGGTTTGTTATGATATGTGGTCATGTGTGTGAGTAGGGAAAGGGTTGCTAGTAGTATCAGTTGAGAAATTAGTAGTTTGTGTGACATGTTTTGAGAAGAAGTAAGTATAGGTCTTTATGAGGTGTCTTAGTGGTGAAGGTGTTGGATGGAGGAGATGTATGATGATGAAGGCACTTTGGCACTTGTGGGAGTGTGTGAGTATTAGTGTGTTACTTGTTTGTGTTTTAGTGAAGGAGTAAAAAAATGGTTGTGAATGATAAAGGAACTAAGATTCAGGGGTAGTGATGTAAGTGCAGTATAAGAGTGTGGTTGGTTGAAATTGTGTAGGGGTGGTGCTAGAAGAGTATAAAGTGAATGTGATCTGGGGTGGGTGGGAATGGGGTTAGGGTAAGGGAGTGAAGTGAGCCCAAGCACAGCGAGGGGAACAGAGTGAGGCTACACCCTTGGTGGCAAACTTGGCCAGAAAAAATCAGTAAGTAAATTCTCTAAAGCAGGTGTAAATTCCAGGTGGTAAGATACAGGGGAGAGGAATTAGATAGAGGCCAATATAGACACAGGGGAATAAGAGTAGAGGAGCCAGAAAATAGCAGAAGGATTAGTGTAGTATGCAGTCTGAGAAGACAAAAAATGGTAGAGTTAAAGTTATCAGAATGGAAAGAGAGGGAAAGCAAAGAAGTGGATGTCTGGGTTAAAAGTTAAAGTAAGTTATGTGGAATTGTCCAAGGAAACCAGGAGAATATAGAATGAAGAGGTTTACGAGAAAAGTCAGATATAGGATATATATATATATATATATATATATATATATATACATACACACACACACACACATATATATATATATATATATATATATATATATATATATATATATATATATATATATGTATATAATATATATATATGGGTCACCTTCAGATGCCCGACATCGCGTTTACGCCGAACGAACGGACGGAAAACACCGACAACGCAGATGACCGACAAGGTGAGAACCCGGACTCGGTAAGTGTGCGATAGAGTGAGGGATTTAGTGTTAGGAGCGGACAGGTAAGTGTGCGATAGTGAGGGACTGTGGGTTTAGGGGTGGGTTAAGTGAGTTACTGTTAGGCTGCAGGTAGGGTGTGTGTGATAGTGAGGGACTGTGGGTTTAGGGGTGGGTTAAGTGAGTTAGGGTTAGGGTGCAGGTAGGGTGAGTGCGGTAGTGTCGGACCTTGGGGTTAGGGGTGGGTAAGTGAGTTAGGGTTAGGGTGCAGGTAGGGTGAGTGTGCGGTAGTGTCGGACCTTGGGGTTAGGGGTGGGTAAGTGAGTTAGGGTTAGGGTGCAGGTAGGGTAAGTGCGATAGTGTCGGACCTTAGGGTTAGGGTTTGGGTTAGGGCTAGTGGATATGTTATGTAGTGTACTGTGTTGTTTGTGTAGTGTGTTGGTGTAATGGTATTCGGTGTTTTGCGTTGTCGGTATTTTTGTTGTCGGTCTTTTGGTGTCGGTGATTTGTGTGTCGGCGAAACGCGATTTCGGGCATCTGAAGGTGATCCATAGATATATATATATATATATATATATATATATATAAAATATATATATAATATATATACATATATATATATATATATGTGTGTGTGTGTGTGTGTGTGTGTGTGTGTGTGTGTATGTGTGTGTGTGTGTGTGTGTGTGTGTGTGTGTGTGTGTGTGTGTATGTGCCAGAAATTTATGCCAGTACTTGTAACTATGCCCAATAGCACAACAATCCTCTGAATAACTGAACTTTGTGAAAAAAGTCTCTTGGGCACTGTAACACTTTTGAAATCACTGTACTGTAAAACATCACCCCTTTATCAGTGTAAGACACATTTCAAATAACTGCACTATGTGAATGAACTAGGAAAGAGTAGCTCAGAATAATAAACATTTCAAAGTAATTGCATTTTGTGAATAAATAGTACACAGCACACTGAAACTTCCCCAAAATGGCAGTACTTCACTAAGTAACTCTTTACAGTGCACACTCTCTAATGGTGGCACTTTGCTAATAGACACATCCAGCACAAGAAACTTTTCTAAATGGCTGTACTTTGACTGTACTTCACAAAATAGTTGCTCTTTGCACATTAACAGACTCTTTGGAATAAATGCACAGTAATAAGCATACACTGCAAGCACTTTTACACACTTTGAGATACTTTGAATAACTTTAGTTATGGCCTGAATACAATATGAAGTCATAGTTATGCCAGACACAGCACTTTGCCCAAAAACATGCAGTTGCTTTGCTTTATTTATGTTTACTGTGCCTTTTTTTCCCTTATTATATTTGTTTTGCTCATTGAATCTGTTTTCATGCCCATTGTACCTTTCTTGTACATACATATAAACATTTCAAGCATGGGCATTAATGTCCTTTTACCTTGCCAATACACCAAAACACTTGCTCCCATAATAAGCGTCAAGGCTATTCTTAAAAATATCTAAACTAGTACTTGCTTTAATATAATTAGGTAGTCTGTTCCATGCATTGGCTACTCTATCAGAGAACCAGTTAGTACACTTCTTATTCCTATAGAATCTTCTACATAAGTTGTCCGATGATTCCCTAGTAATTTTTGATAACCCCAAACATTCCCAGAGGTAGCTGTCTCTAAATGCCCTATTTACATGAGTAAGATCACCTCTTAGATATCTGTAAGAGACATTGTACAAGTTCAGATATTTTAGTCTTTCATAATAACTTAAATTTTCATATCCATGGATGCCCTTGGTATATTTCCGCTGTACTCTTTCCAGTTTACTCATGCTTGTTTTCTTATAATGTTTCCATATCATTATTCCATACTCAGGTTTGGGTCTAATGTAACTAACAAACAATGACTTCATTATTTTTGATTTCCTAGACTTTATAAATCTTTTTATACAACCTACAGTTCTATAACTATCATTAACCAATTGGTTGACATGATTAGAAAAACTCATAGCTGAACCTACCCATATACCCAGGTCATTAAATGAGTCGACAGTTTTAATCATTGTGTGCTGTATTAAATATTCATCTGTCAGTTTATGTCTCCTAAACATCATATGCTTAGTTTTTGATGTATTTATTAGCATATTATTCTCCTGTACCCAGATGGTCGATTTAGTCAAGTTATCTGTAGCACATGTAATCAGTTTACCCAATTTCAGATCATCTGCATATAGACTGTAGAACACCTCAGATGAAAAAGTCATGTCTGAAAGATA